>NW_028262339.1:600000-772414 GCF_047370975.1 Nipponia nippon
ACAGAACATAAAATGCACCTTCTGCTCCTGTGGATGTCTAGTGGATCTGATGGTGGAAATCACACTCATACTTCCACTACAGCGTGGGTGGAGATAATCCAAATGTACTTTGCCATTTAATGACCAGAAAAGGTACTGATGGAGAGAATCAGGATGTAGCACAGCCACTGCAGAAATGCTTTGGGGTCTTCAGAAAGGTAACTTCTCCTCCCCATCCTTTCATTACCAAAAGCTGCAACATGTACGGTTTACACGCTTTGGGCCACCAAATTACATTGATCACAGCAGCCTGAAACCCAACAGAGCTCCCTGATACATGGGAAGTTGGTGGATCCATCCTCCTCTGAATGACCAGCCTTGGCCATACAAAAAGCCCAGCCAGCTCACTATTCTGTCTCTGACAGTAGGCTGGGATGGATGCTTAAATAAGAATATAAGAGCAGGTCAAGAATAGGGAGATCCTCCCCATGAATACACCCTCCCAGCTTCCAGCAACATACAGTTTAGGAATTTATTGAGCCAAATCTTTAAAGATTTTTTTTTTTTTCCCCATGATTTTCAGACTCCTTTTGAAGCACACCAACATTTCAGACATTTATAACGTTCTGTGGCCGTGAGGATGGAGCTCCCACCTCCATCACTGCAGAGAAAAGCCTGAGCAAAGTCTGGGAGCTAGGAACTCATTTTGGTTCTTCTCAGACACTGCCCAGATGGTTTCAGACAAGCTCCCCCCATGTATATAGTAAAACTAATATGATTTGCCACTTTTTCAAGGGATAGTAAGACCTGCTAAAACATTTTGGCTGTAGCACACAAAACAAAGACTGGTTCTGTCCGGGATGGTAGTGCTGCCGATACCGTGTATGAAGTGGAGGATGTGACAGGGTAGAAGAGGAGTCAGCTGAATCTAATCTTTTATTCAGATCTGCAAGCCTGACCACTTGCCAGCTGGTGACAGGTACATTTAAAAAAAAAAATCTTTTTTTTATATCCTTGCTTCTCTAACAAAGGAGCTATTTAAAAATTCAACATGCTCCCTTGGAAAGCTTTAAATAGTTTCTGAATGTAACTGGCATTATGCTGTAACCCAATATTAAATAGTTTTGGGGAGGAATTGTTTAAATTGTTGAGGAAAACCTACACGTAAGTGTTACAAAGGAAAGGACGTGCTGCTGTCTGTGTGAGACATGGGGCTGTCATGCAGAAGGATCTGGCCACCACTAGTCTTCCTGGATCTGGACAAGTAACCACAGAAGGTCCCTATCTCAATCAGGAATGAAGACGACTGTTATCTTCACTGCACCATATCCTCTCTTTACACAACTTGAAAACATCTTGTCCTAATCATCTAGGCAGTATCATGCTGGCTGTAGTCTGCAGCTGCCAAAAGTTTGGAGAGTTTTGAGCTCCGAATCCTCTGCTCTCCAAGCTCTTGCATGACCAGAAAATATGAAGTGAGAACAGAAGAGAAAGGGATAGGTACAGAGCAGGATTTCAGTTCAACATTTAAAATTACTTTCCTTTATGGATCATCAGAAATCTGTCAATCTTCTGTAATATTTTAAAATAAAAGTAGATCAAAACAGGACCTCAGCAGATTTTTATTCACACTGAATAAATGTGCTATTCACTGCAGCAAGAAATTTAGCACCCTGTTCAGCCTCCCCTTGCAGTATTTTGCATCCAGTGGTCACAGCGTGACTTCAAGCATTGCTCAGCTCTGCAAACACTGACTAGAGAACAGAGAAATATTTCTTGCACTTAAAATCTGTTATTTTCTAGCAGGAATCATTACTCGGGTTCTCAATATGAAAATTAAAGCCACTATCAGATGCAGCAATAATTAATTAACAACTGTTTTCCAAAGTCATACTCCCATGGAGAGCCACACCAGTAACAGCTTCTGATCCACCGCTCTTTCCTTTTGTTTTCTTCTAAAATGTCTACTTACCCAAAGGGATTGCTGTGGAGAGACATTTTGCAGGTGAAAGCAACACACATTCAGATACAGCCCAGGGAACAAGGCAGCTGAATGTCTGCTCTTAGCTATTTAAAAAAAATCCCCCATATTCATTAATAGGCTGATGATGGGAGTAAGAGAAAAGAAAAAGATTGGTTGATGATGAAAGTCTGCTTTTTCTCCCCCGAAAGACAGGTTTCTAATAAGGGGAAGTTAAGAGAAGCTGACACTGTCCTTCCTTAGGAGACTGAAAGATGTGTAACAGGTTGGGAATTCCTTACCAGATGCATCCCAAATCCCCCTGGACCTGCTGAGTTAAAGATGTTGCCCAGAAGAAGTCACAGTGGAGGCCCAGAAAACAGGGGAGAGAAACTCAACATTTTAATACTTTCTAAAATAAACTGATAGAGATGAGTATTTTCCACCTCTCAAAAGGATAGAGAGATCAAATAACAATGTGTAAGCATCCTTTAAATAATGTATCACTCACCAGATCTATATTTTGCATTATGTCCTGGAAGGAAGGGTGAGTTCGAAACTGCTCAAACAGATCCCGCTTGTAAAGCAGCGCGTACACCAAGTTTGGATTGTGATGAAGAGAATTTGTCAGGCAGGAGTTGATGATCTCCAACATCATTCAGATCACTTCCTCAATCACATTCAGATCTTGCGCCTTTAAGAAAGGAATAAAAGGTTAGTGTGCCCTTTTCCATTGTAAAATATATCAGGTAATAAAGACAGAGCACAGGTAATTATTACTAATGGAGCTATTAGCTGGTTAATGTCTTAATGGTGAGCAAATCTGGCATGCCTGTATCTGGAAAGAGATCTGTTTTCTCCTGTAATAACCAAAATTTTAACTGAAATGCATTGCACTCTAGTATTCAGCCTTACAGCTTGATTCTTTCAACAGGAGCCATCTTCTCATGCCAAAAAGCATTAACATTGTAATCAGCCAAATTCACTAAGGGTTAAGTGAACTTAATCTTTTCAACCCTTCCTATGCTAAGTAAAAGCACTTCAGCATACATTTAATTTAATACATTTTCTGTTGAGCCCCTGCTTGGGGAGGAGGGATAGGGATAAGAAGAGAGGAGAAAAAATCTCAGAAAAATAAGAAGTGGCTGGTGAAAGAGAAAAGCAAAGACAGGAGAAGAAAAACTGACTGAGTCAAAACCCATTGCACCTTGAACATCTGCCACCATTCTCCAGACTTCGTCCCTGGCCTTTTTTCTTTATTTTTTTGGCTTTGAAGAATACTTGTAACAAACAAAAAAAGAATCTCCTTTTGTAGTGCACTAAGCGCTAATGCTCAAAATAAACTTGTAGAGCTTTTCATCTTGTCAATCCCTTATGATCAACCATTCCTGATGATTTTGAAACGCGAACTTTCTAAGCTGAACAAGCTGGCATGTGAACCCCTGCTAGCCTTCTGGATTTCTCTCCTTGAGCTGCACATCAGGATATACCTGATATGGTTGTTTAGACCGGAGAGCTGTCTGTCCATCCTTGGGACAGGGAAAAAAAGGCAAATCTTTCTTCGTATTGTTAGGTCTCTCCACCACATCAAACATTGGACTGTGAGACTTTACAGGTCTGGCAAGAACATGAATCATACCAAACCAGCTTGAGTTTTTCTGCTTAGCGCAAACACTGAAACCACTGGCATTTCCTCTGCCGACTGCCTACAAAGCAGTCATTTTCTGAGTTATCATAAGGCACTTAAATACTTCATAATGAGGCTGTACTTGCAACAGCGTTTTGTTGGACTGTCAGTCAATCTGTACATAGTTGAGTTATTTTCTACTCTAAGGCAGTGTTGTAGGAATCGTCACTTGTCAGATATATGCTCTTACCACGGCAGAAGAGAATACGGGAACTTGTCATTACCCTGGATAGACTCACATAAAGAACAAAATTCTTTGCTCTTGCTTTGCTCTGGATACTTTCAATGGAAAGTAAAGATATGTTTCTTCCTGCAAGCGTAGATATGGCCCTGCAGAAGGTAGCATCATTCCCCTAACCTGCTCCTCCATCTCTTCCACGGTGCTGAGGACCGTGGAGAAGGGAGTGCCCGTCCTCATACTGCTGCTGAAATGCAGCAGCACTCTGACTTGGTTATCCACACCGCTTGTCTTCTGCATGTACAAAGGAAATTTAAGTGATGAAAGCCTTTTGAAATTCTTGTTTGAAGAACAATATTTGGTGCACACACTACAATGAAATTTTCTTCTTTAGCAATGATGTCTGACTGACTGTGGAGGTTACAGATTTTTTCTTCCCAAATGTGAGGATCTCCTCTTTTTTAATAGCTTTGCCTCAGCCACCTGAATTACCATTGTAGTGTAGCTAACAATGTTGGCAGAAACCCTTACAAAGCTGATCACCGCAGCTACTTAATCTGTCAATGGGATCGCATTCTTCTATGGCAGAAACAGTCCTTACATTCAAACCACAGGTGGTTCCTCTGTCTGTAGTTTCCTAGTTAGCGTGCTATGAAACAGCATCCCAATTAATGCTGTGAAATGTGTATAATGCAAAATATTAGACAAAACCTGAAATAATTGCTTCAGCTGGAATCCACAGAAAAAAATCCAGACCTGGCTAACTCATCTGTGGAGTGGTACGTGCCTATCAACTGGGATTTAATTCAGAATATGGTATATTATGGTGACTTTTAAAAAGCTCTGAGGATCGGCATGATTCTCTCCCCAATGCAGCAGGATGACCTAGTGGCTGAGACACTACCCTAAAATACAGAATACATTACTTTTGCAGAAACATTATGATTCAGGATCAAGTGAGATCTATCCAGTTACCAGAAAGGTAACAAGCCGCACAATTGCTTTTCAAAAACTAAATGCTTTTTAACAAAATGTCTTCACCTTAAAACCTGGGCATACAGCTAGTTCAAACAGAAAGCCTTGCTAACCATCTACAAACATGTTATTTCAAGAAAAGGCAGACTCAGCTATTGGTCAGCTTCAAACAATTAAAAGTTACCAGAGGTTATTGCTCAGTAATTATATTTAAAGTTTTTAGAAGCTGATGGACAGAACCAGCCATCTGTTTTTCAGCAATGGTGTTGCAGGTGAAGAATCTGGGACCCAAATGAAGAAATCCAGGAGCTACAGTGAAGATTTTTACCTATAACTGTCTACACCAAAAAAATCATTTGTAAGAAGAATGAGCTCCATAAAAGACAGAGAAGTGGGACTGAATCCCAGTATTGCGTATATGTTATCTGGAGAGCTGTACGCTCCTATAATTAGTGATTAAAGCATTTCTAAATGCTTAAAAGTTTTCAAAACAGGAGAAAACAAGCAGAAAGCCAAGGACAGCATTTGGATGAGACAGTGGAGAAATGCTGTAAGAGCTGATAAAATGGTGTGTGCTTTTGTTGCTCTGTTATCACCATTATCAAGCTACGGCCCCTCTGCATCTAGCCATGGCGTCACGACAGATATAAATAAGGTTACAAAAACATTTCGCAGTTGAAGAGAAGTTTATCACCCCGTGTACTAACTTTCAGACCAGCTGAACACAGCTGAAACACTGAACATGTATGGCCAAGAAAAGGACTACCACATCATCCACAGCAACCCTGTAAGATTATATTTTTGACTGGACTGGCTGCTAAAAGAAAAGCCAGGGGAACAGGTAGACAAGTTTCAATCTATGAAACAGTACATTTAAATTAGTTAAAAGTAATGGCATTTTCCTATTGCTTATAATTGACAAATTCAATAATTTAAAATTATGACAGTATTCCTTTACAAACCAGGGCTCAGATAATGCCTCTGTCGACACCGATGAGTACCAGTCCTCCCCCTCCTTTTTTTTCGTTTATGCCCATAGAAATAATTATACCCATCATTAAAAGAAACTTGGAAGCTAAAGCTTGGTACCAACTTTTTGAGACTGAAATCATGCCTACAAAAGGGATGGGAATGTAGGCACAGCACTAACATTACTGTGCGTAATCCTAGGTAACCAGCTCATGGTTCCTTCTCAGGTTAGGAATTAAATGTGGTAGTTTTTTGCAAAGATTTTCATTTTTAAGGCAAAAAGCCAGATGCTTGGTCATGCTCTAGTTGCACAAGGAACAAACCAGGCAGCGACAGCTACAAGAGATCCAGGTACAGTTCTGGGTAGTGTGGGCCCCTCTTGTTAAAAGAAAAAGGAACAAACAAGTGATAATGCCAAAGAAATTAGAATGGAAACAAGCTGAGAGGATGCAGAGGAAAACACAAGCACAGGAATGAGAACATTATCTGGAGAAAAATAATTTGAGTTTGATAAACACTAACAAGGAACACACAAATGTGCAAAGCCAAGGCAAACTACAGGCAGAGCTGGATGTTCTCATCTCTGACCACCCTGGAATACTGTTGCTTTCCTTACTGCAATATAATTAATAATTAGCATGGCATCCTCATGGGCAAAGACATCCAGAGAATTCAATATTTACTGCTGGAAAGACACTGATGTGTAAAAACAGTTGAAAAGTATATGGCTTATAAAATATCAGAGAAATCAAGCAGCCTAAATGCCAAATCCCGGGCAAGTGCTCACAGTTCGGTTCCTTACACGCATGGTTACCCACCAAAAAATAAAGTAGTTGAATCACTGTCAGTGGAGGATGCAAGATCTCAGTGTCACCGAAAACCTGCTTTATTTATGGTACCCATCTGCCGTTTCCTACATTGGGACATTCTGAATGCTCATCCTTCTAATTTAATTTGACATCCAAGTAATTTTCATTTTTATAATAATAGAGAACTGGTTAAAAAAGTTCTATTAGGAATGAATGCAAATCTCCAGCCTCTAAATGTTAATAATTTTTAGGAGAAAAAGGGAGGCATGTCCATGTGTCATTCAGCTTAACTTTGCTTAACCATCCCTCATGGCTTGCATTGCCTAATAAAAACTGAGGCAAATTTAGTCTGCTTTCTGTTTTCTTTCCTCCTATGCTAGTTTATATGGAAAATAATAGTTGTTTGAAAAAAATCAGAATTTCAGTCACTTGTGATGTTATGAAGAGACGTTTCTACGCAAGGGTGGGCATGAGGCTGTCTTTCACAATGCAATAAGCTTTGTATTAAGTTTCAGAGAAAGGAACACTTTTTTTAAGATTTCTGGTAGTCTCACTGAAGTAATTTTCTCTGCGATTGCAGCCTGCAATCTCAGCAGCCCAATGTTCACTTCAGCCAGCCTTTGGCTGCCACATGAGATGTGTCCTCACCGCAGAGCTGATTCGAGTGCTCCTGTCCCCACTTCGTCTCTGAGCCGCACAGAAGCCCCTCACTTGAGCCCGACTCATCTTTTGATCCTCAGTCCTGGGTACAGGCTATGAGCCAAGCGCTGCCCCGTTTGTGGGTGGTACCCAGGGTATAGCACAGATGCAAGCTGGATGGTGATAGATTTCTTAATGACATTTTGCATTTTTGACCATTTACCCAGAAAGATGGCAAAGATCTGCTGGACACTCAGCTAGAGCATTCCATCATGGCCATGCAACCTGAGCTGGGTTACCATTCAGTTGCCTGACACCAGTTACCAGCAGTGACAGTACAGCTGAATTCAAGGAAATATTGAAGTCTTGATTTCAGGGTGAGGAATTACATAATTAGTTTTCTTTAGGCTAAAAATTTAGCCTTTCAGTACTTAAAGGGGGCTTAGAAGAAAGATGGGGATAGACTTTTTAGTAGGGCCTGTAGTGATAGGACAAGGGGTAATGGTTTTAAACTAAAAGAGGGTAGATTCAGGTTAGATATAAGGAAGAAATGTTTTATGCTGAGGGTGGTGAAACACTGGAACAGGTTGCCCAGAGAGGTGGTAGATGCCCCATCCCTGGAAACATTCAAGGTCAGGTTGGAGGGGGCTCTGAGCAACCTGATCTAGTTGCAGATGTCCCTGCTCATTGCAGGGGGGTTGGACTAGATGACATTTAAAGGTCCCTTCCAACCCAAACCATTCTATGATTCTATTCTACGATTCTAAAAAGCACTAGTGCACAAACTTAAGTCTCATATCATGTCCACACGATGTATTATAATATGTTTATATATTTATTTATTGTGAGCTAGAATTCACTTAAATGCAACAATTTTTTTTTTACTTTTTACCTGAATGTATAGTAATCCACAATCCAAAGCAACAAATAATTGTAAGCCTAACCAGGTCTACTTTGTAACTTTTTAAAAAATCAGAGATCTAACAGGGCGCCTTTTCCTTCATGGTGGGATCCATATGAATGATGCTATGCAGTATACAACAATACATGTAGACATCCAGGACGCTACTGCCTACTAAAAAAGCCCCACTTCTCACTGTACCTTCACATCGCAGCAATTTTCCAGCCAACTGATACTTTCAGCTAAGTAACTACTAGAGGTTTCTGCCTGTTGAAATGGCGCAATGATGAATGCTATCAAAAAGGCAGTTATACAGTTAGCACAATCTGAGCAGGAAGAAGTCTATCTGCCTAAAAAACCAAAACCCGAGCAGGGATGGGTAATGCAATACGCTACAACCGCACAATGTAAATAGGGTAAAAAACCAGGAAAGGCACACTGTAGTGAAGTCTTAATCCAAAGAAACCTGATTAAATAAAGTAGAAATGTCACCTATAATAGCAAAAGAAATACATGATGGAAATGCAGGCTGACAAAAAAACATGTCCAAACACAATTCTGAACTTATTGCTTATGACAATGAATGGCTTTTAGTGAGTGGTATCTTGCTGCCAGTAATAGGATGCCTTGACATTTGAATTTTCAAAAGTGCAAATTTATTTACGTTGAAGCTCAGTGGCTTTAGTTCACAATTACTGACACTGCAGGCCCCTCTCTGGCAGAGCGAGGAGTGCATACAGTATGCAAAAGCTGTAAAGAAACTACCTAAAGGAGCTTTAGCTTGAGATGCTTTAATAGTTTCCTTCCTAACAACTCCACAATTCAAAGCAGCAAAACCATCTCTGACTTCCCACTTTCCCAGCCAGCTCTGACTGCCCCCTCAAGGTCATTTGCTCCCTTTGCCAATCTTTCCAAGTCCAGTCCTCCTCTCCCAGCCAGGCAGCATGGAGGAAGAGCCGGAGGAAAGTGCAGCAAGCAGCAGGCACGGCACTCTGCATACCAGGCAAGGCTGTGTCACGTTTGTGTCGCTGCATCCGTGCGGTGGGGACCACCCATCCTCAGATCTAAGGCTGAAGGCTACCATATCATAAGGGAATAGACAGAGGAAAAGTGAGGGTGAAGGTTGCACAGGCAACCTCAATTATGGCCTTTCTTCATTCAGAGCCCTTAACCATGATGCCTCATTATAATTCATCACATGTAATATTTTCAGTGAGTTCCCCCCAGCCAAAAGAATTTGTAAACATGAAACTTAAAATCTACTCAAGACTGATTACTCAAATCAACTACTTCCTTCATGATGCAGATATGACTTTAAAGGCAATTTTGTCAGCAATGGAAAACAAAAGGATACACACACCATATACTTAACACATATCAAAAAGACTAAGAATGCCGAATTAACCCCAAACAAACAGCTCCTGCCATTCTTCTTTTTACCAGGGAGAAACAAGGAGGAAAAATTTGGTAAACTGTTCCAGATCCATCAGCTGCATCCGCAAAAAGTCTAGATGAACAGACAGCTTCAGTTCATTTTCCATTGAATTTTTTTCAGCTAGCTTTATACATGCTAAGGAATACTTCAAATGATTATGGTTTCGGACATTGAGTAGTTAGTTCTTCCACGCCTGCTTGTAACGCAGCTATTATAAACTCCAGGGTGATGTACCCTTTTGTATGGAATAGTGAAGTTGACACTCCAGGGAATTTCACCTTGATAACATAATTTAACAGCATCCACAATTATAATGACATAAACTTCCTTTTCCTCTTTACAGGGGAATTCTACAGCTAAGTAGTTTCAAATAATTTACTTTATTTTTAGTTACTTCAAGAGAAGCATATGTATCTTGTTTGTATTAGCTTTGGGGAGCTTCCGAGAGAGCTGTCTGAATTTCCTGCATTTTCAGCAGAAAATAAAACCTTCAACAAAATAAACTTGCTCTGCCAAAGAATTGGAAGAGCAGAGGGGAAAGAAGGAAGTGCACAAGAAAGCTGCTCTTACACTCAATGTACAAATGAACTTGAAAGCCGAGCCTTTGGTGACAGAAATCTTATCTTCACCTTTTTTACTGGCATATACTCTTTGGCTGTTTTATGTCAAACCCAGATAAGTTTTGGGCATAATGTTGAATTGTGGGAAAGTAAGTATTAAGTGAAAAATTGCAGGGATTATGGTGAAGATAACCTCAAAAATTAACTCTGGCATCTCTGATCACTGCTTAGAAATGAAAGTAGAGCTGTCACACTGGAGCAAAGTTTGTTGCCAGACACTTTACTAAATAAACCTACCATCCTGACACTCGCTGTCCTTGCCCTCCCGAATAACCAAGTAAGCTGAAAGAGCAGGTTTTCAGCAATGTCTTACCATTTTGTCAAGCCAGCCCATGCAGTAATGCAACATTTCTCAAGAGAAACACAATGCCTTCAGCCTGCGTCACGATGCAAACCTCCAGGAGAGCCTGCAACAAGGCTACGCTAGAAGAAATGCCATGGTGGTGTGTCCTGTCCCAGAGAAAACAGCCTGGGAGCAGTCTGCTCCAAGGGAAAACATGCCAAATGACACCTGCCAAGGTAGCAAACCCAACTGCTTCAATACTCCAAAAACCTGCTTGCCACAGGCTTTGACCTCAACAGCCACTGACCAAGAAAATATAAAGCTGTTTCTGAGGACATGCATATATCCAAGTGAAGGTGCAGATACTTTATTGGTACTTCTCATGCGACTTCACCGTACCTTATTTATTACTCGGCCAACCTACAGCTAATCCACAACTCATCTCCTGGTCACACCTTTGCCTTCATCTCTTTCTCCATCCATGCCCTTGCTATTTTTGAAATTCCAATCCTAAAACACTCCACGTTGAAATACTTTAACTTATCCCTATCCCCCTACAAAGTCAGGTTCCCAAATCAATTCAAAATTTCTACAGATTGGCCTAAATTCCCTCAGTGCTTTATTGGTTCTTGGTGATGCTTCACTCTCTTTGCGCTGTGCACATTCTACCATTTACTGAGGATTTTACAACCGGGAGATCTGGTTTATTTAATTCTTGTACTGCATATACCTGTGCGAAATTAATAGAGGCATAGGAAGTTAACTGGCAAACAGTTTTAGCAGAGTAACTCCATCACTGAATGAACAGTGAAATATATTCTCTCTTTTTAGAGAGGATCTCTTCTGGCAGCATGGCAAAACTTCAGGAGGAGGGATAGACATTGACTCCACCTGACAGTCTGTTTTTTAGGGAGATGTGGCCTAAAGGTATCTCACTTCCTGGGGGAATGCTACGACTACTAAGCTATTCTATAAGTAGGGCTCCTCTGCTTTAAAAAGAAAGAACAAGCAGCCATCTGGACTCCAAAGGATGGAGAGGCACCTAAGTGCAGGAGAGATGCAGACTGTGGCATTTTTGTGAGACTGGGATTCAGTATCATGACTGCAGAAGGTGATCTGTTCCAGAGAACAGAACTTTAGATAGTCCCCCCTCTTTGGCATTTCATCCCAGTGTCCCGGCTTTTCCAAACTCCATTCTTGGGAACCTCTCATCTAATTCAAGTGCTGAATTCCACCCTGGAAAGCAAAGGGGTGACAAGTCTCCTTCCTCAGTAATTTCCAAGGATGGCAAAATGACAAATCAACTATACAGATCAAATAAAATTATTTTTACCCCAACTGGCTTAGGAAAAGTAAATGACTATGGAAGGCACTTACACAAGGTCAAGCTTCAGAGGCTGGTCTAAGCCCACCAAGAAGCTCCAGCAAAAGGGGATCCACCACAGTGCCCAAAATACCTGACAGTCACTAGCTAGGGGCTCCAACACTGTCCATGCAAGAACAAAGTATTTCCAAACCACATGCAACCGTGGCAACAAAATGCAAATAGTATTTAGCAGAACTAAACCTGATCATTTTCTAAGGTCCCACAAAATCTAGGAGGCAACTGTTGCTAGGAAAATGACAATGTTCATACTAAGAAAATTAAAGTTAAAACTGTGAATCTGTATTTTTCTCAAATCATGCTTGAAATAATAATGACTTTTTCTTGCTGTTGAAAGGAAATAGAGAATTCTCCATTTCTCCTTCAAACTAAGCACTATTCCCTAGAGGTATGGGAAGATTTTGTTTAGTTTGACTGGTAGAACAGGAAAGTACAAGTTCCATATGCAACCCAAACTCCACCATACAAAGGTAAATAGATCATCATGATACAGGCTTTAATTAACAGAACCTGTCTACCCTGAGTAGAGTTTAAGGACTTTAAAGATGTTACTCAAGTGAAAAAGTTTCTGATTCCAGCACTACACATGCAGCTTAGCTGTAAAATGTCACCAGCATAACTGTTTGGAGGTGTTACGCAGTAATTACTGCTATGTGAACAGAAACTTTGACACTTCCTAATTTTTTTTTTTTTAAATTGCATGGCAGGTCTTATATAACACTCACATAAAGTTTCACATTTTTGCATTTAATATGTAAATGCTACTTAATGAAATCTCCAGACCTAAAAGTCTATTCCTTAAAGATGACTTCTGCTGAACCTCTTTGAAGCAAGTGATCCTCCAAAAAGGAACAAGCTTAACACTTTTTCCAGGAGGGTACAGTTGCTAACGTACGCACTGATGTTTCTGTTTTAGGATGTACGTAAGTCCAGATTTAAGAATCCTTATTATATCTTTAATGCTTGTTTGAAATGGGTTCTTATCCTTTTTATCCTATGTGATGTTTAACTGAAGCATAGAAGCCCTTATTTCTATTATGAAGAAAAATATGATGGAAAAACATTACCTCTTGCAAAGAGACAGAAAAAAGACCAATTAGCAATTTAAACCAAACAGTTTTCTTCACATTTTCCTTTCACGCCTCCCAACCCTTCCTCTATACAGTACGCCACAGCTACAGGAATGTAATTTATCCACCAGTTCCTTATAGCCCCAGCATTATCTCTGACTATATTATCAACTATTTTCTTCACCCTTGGTATTATATTTGGCAGTAACAACTATGACACTCATTGCAAAATATATATAAACCTAAGAGCATATTTCCAATGAACCAACTGCTGTCATTCAAGAAAATCACTCAGTGCTACAGATTTTGCAAACCTATCTTCAGTGTCTAAGCAATTTTAATTGAGAAAGTATCAAAACTAACTGAATAAATACCAATCCCTCACTAAAGCTGTCGACTGCACAGAAACTGAATTCAGAAGTTCTCCACTGGTTCTTCATTGATTAGATACTGCGGTTCAGCATCTTTGCCATGACATTTGAAAACCATCATTGCCTTGGAACGATGACAGTTGTCTTCCACTGAAAGTACCTCTCTGAATAATTCGGACCCTACTTAAGAGAAGAAACATCACAACTGAGACTGTGGAATCCAAGTCCTCAATAATCAACACAGACTGCATCAAGTTTCCATAATTTCCATACTATTGAAGCAGAAGATCTTCTGGTCCTGATGACGCACAGGATGTCAGTGGGAAAAGTCAGTGCTTCTCTCCACACACTCAGCAGCCAAAAGACTCTGTATTCTTGCCCTTAGGGTGAAAATTGCTATTGAAATTTCTGTGGGAGGCATAAGAAAGTCAGAAGGAGTTTGCAGAGCAGACATTTCCCATCAGTACCATCTGGGGAATGTCAAGGAGGCAAGGGAAGCGGTGTTACTGCCGAGACCATCCGGCATTCATCCCGTGCCTCAGCAGTGTAAGACTCCTGCTTTGCTCAAACAAGAAAAATCTCTGCAAAGGTAAACAGAGTTAAATAAGACATTAAAAGAAAATCACTATAAAAGAAAATAAAACTGTATATGGCCTCCTGACAATATTAGCCATGTTGAATAATAATAATAATAATAATAATAATAATAATAATAATAATAATAATAATAATAATAGCTGATTTAGCTGGTTGCCATTCATACAGAAGGTGACAGTGTGCACACAGAAAACTTTTGATGATGGTGCAGTATTCTTTGCATGTTGTAGCTCCTTAAATACTAACAGTGCATGATAAAAAATGTCAGGTCCCAGATAACAGACACTTGATAAGGGATTATGGTGCAGGATTCCCAAACTGGTGTGAGTAGGAATATACTGCTTTACAGCCACCATTTTGCCCCAGAGCTTAAGAAAAATCATGGAGAGTGCATTTATTTCTTCTGATATATTAAGATAAAGCAGCATGGTTAGAAAAGTAATTCAGAAAAACAACTCTTTATGAGACCACCTGGCATACATACTCTACTAATTCTTTCAGTGGTGTTAAATATTTTGAAAATTAAAGGGGATAGATAAACAAAGATGTGAGAAACATATCCCAATAAAAGGAAAAACTGCATTATTGATCTTCGAAGTGGTTTGCAGTCTAAAGGATTTATAGGTAAGCCCTTTTAAAATATAATAAAGTATAAGAAAATGTTTTTGTTTTCCTCTTACCTTACCACCTCTTCAAAACTAGTCCCTGCCAGCAGTAGTATCATTTATTCTATTAAGATGGGCCTGAAAACCCACCATAACCAAATTTCAAGAACTGCTCTCGCAAGTTGAATAAAATGCAAATAGGAAGGAGATGAGAAACAGCCTTTTGAGAGCTGAGAGCAGGCGAACCAAATAAATGGAGGAAATTTTAGATTAAATGTTGTTTTTGCTACATTCCATCTTATTTTTCAAGTGCATTCCCCTGGACGCTGCATCAGTTCTGATAAACACAGGTGATGACCACTGCTCTGCTTCCTGACGAATGGTCTGGAAGCACACAGCAGCCATAGCCTGAACACCGAAAAACGAACCTTTAACTGAGATTTGGAAAACCCCAAACTCACAGAAAATAATTCTAGAAGCCTGTGCACACAGGTACCCGTTCCAAAATGAACTATAAGCAACAGATGATGTTTTTTTTCAAATGCTGAAGAAAAACACTCTTGATAGAAATATGGAAAAAACTACATTATGCAAACAAATAAAATTTGCTGAAATATTTATGAACTCTCATCTATTTTGGGAAAAAAACTTAATTTTGTGTAGTCTGGTTTGTAAAGTGCAGCAGTGACAGATATGGGCAAGATGAGAGATCACCGTGTTTGAAAGACAGAGAAACTCTTGTGTATATCATACATCCATCCTGAAGTCAGTCAACTGTTCCTCACCAAAATCCTGTAAGCAATTATGATTGTTTACCTATAAATTAAGCTAAGTTTTCTAATGAATTCTAATTAACAGAGTCCACCACAAGGTAAGATGGCTAATTTATTGTGGAAAAATAATTTTATATTTCAGAAAAATTCAATGAAGCTTTTTCCCATGTGACATGACTCTTCCAATTGTCTTGATTTATCAAAATCTAAAAGATTAGTGTGGGAATGGGAAAACTTGTCATTATTTGTTCAGATAATTTTTTTCTTCTCTGCATTGAGTAAGCATCTGATTTCTTTGCAAGAGCCACAGATAAGTTGTTGGTGAGTAGCTTAAAGACCTGCCTTTAGGAATTGCAACATCCATTCTCTTTTCAGTTTATCTGGAGGGAAGAGATATACTTAAGATTTTGAGTCCTATTGCAATGAAAAAATTAAATCTAACCTGTAATGTTACAATCCGTCTTCTTTTCTCTAGAATAGGATGGTTGTTTTTTGTTGTTAGTAAACAGTTTCTTTAAGGTCAAGAGTTTGGGTTAGCATGCACACAAATGCTGGAGTGGAACAGCCTCTGTACATGCTGTACCAGTTTGATATCAAGAAAAATGCAGCAGAACACAGTGTCTTTAAAGAAGATGTCATACACTTCAGTAGCAGGCCACAGCTCACTCAGTTTGGGCTCAAGCCTAAATATGTACAAAAGCAGTTCTGGAAAACCTCCACTGCATTCCAGTAACATATCTGAAGGGCAATAAAAAAAATATCTTACTCGTCTCAACTTTGTTTCAGAGCAGCATAGGCAATCACAGACATCTCCCAACAGCATTGGGGATAAGAATATAGCAGGATTAAATAACGGTAATATATTAGAGTCTTTTCTCATTATGAATGTTTTAAAAGATACTTCCCTGAAATGACTTTATGTTTGGTATGTCACTGGCAGAAAACAGATGGAGAATATGACTACCAGCTTTTTGTTTTGTTTTGTTTTGTTTTGTTTTGTTTTTTTTAATTTCTTTCTCCCTTGAAAAACATTAGAAAATTTTATGTTGGTAAAAATCAAGAAAAAAAAAAGAGTATTTATTTATGTGTTAATCCAAACCCCCTCCTGCTGTTGCTTTAAAATTAAAGCTGCAGGGTTAAACCCTCAAAAGCCAGACATCAGACTGAAAACACAGGCTTCCCTTTATCCCAATGTATATGTGTTAAGATACAATTTAATTACAAGTTCACGTAACTATCATCACAGAGTCCTTTAGCCATCATGTTTGTATCTAACTTATAGCATGTTAAGAATTGATACTTTTTGTCCAATTTATGGGTTATTGTTCCTGTAATTCACCAATTCTGTGGAAGAACTCCTATTTACAAAAACCGATTTAGCATATGAAATGTGAAATGTATTCCTCTACCTTGCTTAGTTCCTAAACTACAAAGAAATGAGAAACTTAAGAGAAATCGCTGGTTACATGAAAGGGAAATAAAAGTCTATCTTTCCAATTAAGTCTGTGAAAAACATTAGGGTGACTTTATAGAATTGAATAAACATGAAAAACAGAGATTCTTCTAAATTTCTATTTCTTCTAAATTTCTATTTCTTCTAAATACACTCGCCATGTGTTTTGACAGGTTTCCCACAAAGCTATTTCACAGAGAACAAGAATCCACCACTGTCAATAGGGATAAAAAAAATTAAAATTCTCTATTCTACGTTTCTTTAATGCTGCTTTTCGGGCCAGGTGATGAGGAAATCGGTTTTCAGTAAGTGGCTTATTTTGCTCCATGTGATGCTTCTTATGAACAGCAGGAGAGGAAACAGCCCTGGCAGGGTACTTTTGGTTTTGAATTTCTGCCTGTATCAATTATTTTCTTTCTCCAAATCTTTTTCTTTTCCATTTCATATCAAGACTGTCTTGCAATCTTATTTGACTCGTTCCCTTTAAAATATTCTCCTTTCCTTCATCCCATCATTCGGTTCCCCTGGCCACCCACACTGCCAATTAACAGCAGTTAATTTGCATGACATTATAGGTAATATTAACAACAGCTATTAGTGGGAGAACTGCTGTCAGCGAGACAGTGTGATGTGTTGTTCAGGGGGATAATACCTCTCCAAGAAGACAAATTGTAAGTTGATGGCACTGTCCTTCTGTAACTTGGACACAACTGGAATAAATGTGGCTCTGTATAGGTAAAAAATGGTCCCATTTTAACTTCTTCATGTTTCAGTTCGGACAGATTTGAGCAGCAATTTGACGGGTGAACAATTTCATGCATGATTTTATCCACAGTCTGAAGCACACTATCTTCCTCTTATCTTTTTCAAAATCACTAAGTCTTGATTTACCTTCATTTCTCTTATTTTCTCTGGTTGCCTTTCCAATTCCAAATCATAGATATCTGCAATGAAGGAATCTAAAGATCTCTGTTAGGCTATTTCTTCTAATAACTATTTACTACCCTTCGATATAAATGGATTGATTTTTTTTAAACAACTAAAAGAGTTCCCAAACCTCACTGGTTAGTCCATAAATGTCCCTGTAAAACATGAAGAGAAGTTGGAAATAGAAGGTGCAACATCAAAAAGTTCTCATGTTTCACCAATATCTCATATAGAAAAAGTAATGTAAAAAGATTCCAATTCCAATTAAGTATTTAGTACCAAACAGCCTAAAAGGGTCTGAACAGACTTCCTCCTGCATCCATTTCCTTTACTTTATATGGCTGAATGTTTAAAAAAAGAATTACTGAGATGTTTATAACATATGGTAACATACTCCTGGTTTTTAAGCACTACATTTTTCAATCAAAACCTTGCTTTAGGAAAACTAAAAGTCTGTTTTACTACATTGTTGAAATACATAGCAGTTACAAAAATAAATCCTGCTCTTTGGAAAGCTACTGCACTGGGTTTTTCTGTTTGTCTACGGAGGTTTGACAAAGCCCAACCACCCAGAGCAATCAGCTTCTCCTGAAAAGCTCTGAACAACCCACTCATGTGAAGGAGGCAGCAGGAAAAGTGTCTAAAGACCAAATCAGCAAAGAAAGATGCTTCGGAAGATCAGTACTGTTACTTTTTTCATCCAAGCACTTCAAAATTTGTCATTAGTTTGAATTGAGGAAATGTTGGCTTACAAGGCAGTAATACACAGTATTTACAGAGAGGCTTGTGAAGGCTTTCTCTTAATATATCACATATTCTATCTACAGCTTACACTCAGGCCCTTCTAAAACCCCAATATTGCATCAGGCTTCCAGCTCTCTCAAATTCAACACAAGTAGATGCACATTAGAAAAATCAACATATAAAAATCTACTGCTTAATTTGGGGAGGCGTGAAAGGACCCTGAGATAGTGCTCATCCATTTCTGAAACGAGCTCTCACAACTTCCTTAGCCTAATCTCCTCTTTTAAGGACACTCGTTTAAGTGGTCTTATCAAAAACATGTATTCTGAGTACAAAAATGGAAACAAATGCCATAATTTATACCCTTTACTGCAAAATAATGACAATGCCCTAAACCTATATAACTATTAAAGGAGGAAAATAAGTAAAAAATTATGATGTTCGCATTTGGCTTTCTTCAAATGTGTGTAATGACCAAAATAATAGGCTTTTAAAAAGACTTTAGTAGATGTTTGCATTGCTAATGTCAGAAGTTCTTCCCGCTTCTTTCCATCTGTTCCCCTGTCTCATAAATCTGGAGAATGAAAGATTTTCAATCAGATGATCATAAGATGCTGCTGCCACACTAAATGTTTTTTAAAGAAAAAAGATAGTGATTTTCACACTTATTTTCCAAAATATTGAGAATTTCTAAATGACATAAGGCTTAATGCCATCTATATAACATGAATACCAGACACCAATGAGACTTTTGTGGAACTCCTGAAGAATGAAAGATGAACATCTTTTTGAAGAACATCTTCCAGATGTTCTTCAATATATTTGTCCAAAAATCCTTCAACCACAAGCATATTATTAAAGACACAATAATGCAAAGACCAACTGCAAATAACTATTAGTCCTTCATACTAATATACGGGAGTTTAAATAGACTGAACTTCACCAACATCTTTATCACAGAATTTTAGGATACTTTGTTCTTTCTGTTTAAGGATAATTTATGCAGCATTTTTTCAGGAAAGTGTCCAATTCATTTCAAGGAAAGAACTGATTAAGAATTCAGGCAGAACTGCAGAATTTTGGGGAAGGGGATAAAACCAGGCTTGCGAGGGATGAGCCTAGGGGTGGTATGCCTGTGTTGGAGAAGAGAAAAGTACAGAGACGATCAAAAGGGACTTTAGAGAACTAGGGCGATTGCTTGAAGGATCAGGAGCACAGGCAGTGTTTTCCTCCATCCCTTTAGTAGCCGGGAGGCATATGGAAAGGAACAGGAAGACCCATCTCATTAACACGTGGCTCAGAGGCTGGTGCCAGCGGTGGAATTTTGGGTTTTTCAATCATGGGGCAGTTTACATGGCACCAGGCTTGCTAGAGTCAGATGGGGTTCACCTGTCTCAAAGGGGGAAAAGGATTCTGGCTCAGGAGCTAGCAGGCCTCATTGAGAGAGCTTTAAACTAGATGCAAAATGGGAAGGGGATAAAACCAGGCTTGCTAGGGATGAGCCTAGGGGTGGCATGCCTGTGTTGGAGAAGAGATCTATAGCCCAACTGAAGTGCATTTACACCAATGCACACAGCATGGGCAATAAACAGGAGGAGCTGGAAGCCATTGCGCGGCAGGAAAACTATGATGTGGTCACCATCACGGAAACATGGTGGGATGACTCACACAACTGGAGTGCTGCAATGGATGGCTACAAGCTCTTCAGAAGGGACAGGCAAGGAAAGAGAGGCGGTGGGGTAGCCTTGTACGTTAAAGAGTGTTTTGACTGTCTAGAACTCAATGACAGTAAGATAAGGTTGAGTGCTTATGGGTAAAGATTGGGGGAAGGCTAATAAGGCAGATATCCTGGTGGGAGTCTGTTATAGACCACCCAACCAGGATGAAGAAACAGATGAAGCATTCTACAAGTGGTTGGCTGAAGTCTCACAATCCCTAGCCCTTGTTCTCGTGGGAGACTTCAACTTACCAGATCTCTGCTGGAAATACAGCAGCAGCAGAGAGGAAACAGTCTGGGAGGTTCCTGGAGTGTGTGGAAGATAACTTCCTGACGCAGCTGGTGAGGGAGCCAACTAGGGAAGGTGCCCTGCTGGACCTCTTGTTTGTGAACAGAGAAGGCCTGGTGGGCGATGTGGTGGTCGGAGGCTGTCTTGGGCTCAGTGACCATGACACGATAGAGTTTTCAGTTCTTGGAGAAGTAAGGAGGGGGGTCAGCAGAACCACTACCCTGGACTTTAGAAGGGCAGACTTTGGCCTGTTCAGGAGTCTGGTTGACAGAGTCCCTTGGGAGGCAGTCCTGAAGGGCAAAGGAGTCCAGGAAGGCTGGATGTTATTCAAGAAGGAAGTCTTAAAGGCACGGGAGCAGGCCGTCCCTATGTGCCGGAAGTCGAGCAGGCGGGGGAGAAGACCGGCCTGGCTGAACAGAGAGCTTTGGCTAGAACTCAAAAAGGAGAGCTTAACCGCCTTTGGAAGAAGGGGCAGGTGACTCAGGAGGACTACAAGGATGTTGTGAGGTTATGCAGGGAGAAGATTAGAAAGGCAAAGGCCCAGCTGGAACTTAAACTGGCCACCGCTGTTAAAGATAACAAAAAATGTTTTTATAAATATATCAGCGACAAAAGGAGGGCCAGGGAGAATCTCCCTCCTTTGTTGGATGCGGAGGGAAACTTTGCCACGAAGGATGAGGAGAAGGCTGAGGTACTTAATGCCTTCTTTGCCTCAGTCTTTAACAGTCAGATTGGTCATCCTCAGGGTTTTCAGGCCCCTGAGCTGGGAGATGGAGATAGGATGCAGAATGAAGCCCCAGTTATCGAAGAGGTAACAGTCACCGACCTGCTCCTCCACCTGGATGTTCACAAGTCCATGGGGCCAGACGGGATCCACCCGAGGATACTGAGGGAGCTGGCAGAGGAGCTCGCCAAGCCACTCTCCATCATTTATCAGCAGTCCTGGTCAACCGGGGAGGTCCCAGATGACTGGAAGCTAGCAAACGTGACGCCCCTCTACAAGAAGGGTCGGAAGGAGGATCCAGGGAACTACAGGCCTGTCAGCCTGACCTTGGTGCTAGGGAAAGTCATGGAACAGATCATCTTGCATGCCATTATACGGCACGTGTGGGACAACCTGGGGATCGGGCTCAGCCAGCGTGGGTTTATGAAAGGGAGGTCCTGCTTCACTAACCTGGCCTCCTCCTATGACAAGGTGACCCACTTAGTGGATGAGGGGAAGGCTGTGGATGTTGTCTACCTGGACTTTAGTAAGGCCTTTGACACTGTCTCCCACAGCATTCTCCTGGAGAAGATGGCTGCTCACGGCTTGGATAAGGGCACTCTGCGCTGGGTTAAAAACTGGCTGGACAGCCGAGCCCAGAGAGTGGTGGTTAACGGAGTCAAATCCAGTTGGCAGCCAGTCACGAGTGGTGTTTCCCAGGGCTCAGTGTTGGGGCTGGTCTTGTTCAATATCAGCATTGATGATCTGGATGAGGGGATTGAGTGCACCCTCAGGAAGTTTGCAGATGACACCAAGTTGGGTGGAAGTGTCGATCTGCTAGAGGGTAGGAAGGCCCTACAGAGGGACCTGGACAGGCTGGATCGATGGGCCGGGGCCAACTGCATGAGGTTCAACAAGGCTAAGTGCCGGGTCCTGCCCTTGGGTCACAACAACCCCATGCAACGCTACAGGCTAGGGGAGGAGTGGCTGGAGAGCTGCCTGGTGGAAAAGGACCTGCGGGTGTTGGTTGACAGCCGCCTGAACATGAGCCAGCAGTATGCTCAGGTGGCCAAGAAGGCCAATGGCATCCTGGCTTGTATTATATTGGTTTACCACATACTATCTTCAGTAAACAACATCCTAAAAAAATTTTTCTTGTATAATCATATTTTAAGTATATTACAGTAGACAACAAAAGGATCTAAAAACTCACACACAAAAATGTTTTTTAGACTATTAACAAGGCATGGCTAATACAATCAAAAAATCTTACTGAGTTACTTAGTGACATAAAAAAATGGAAGAAAATATAGACAAAAAGAGTATTTAAGAGATCTAGGCAGTGTTTTTGGTGAAAACTAGGTGGCTTCTGAGTTTTGAAGAAACATTATGACAAAATAAACTACCTTAGCTTTTTTTTCCCCCTTGGTATTTGTCAAATATGGACATATCTCAGGAGTCTTGATTTAATTTGGTAAAAATTTCCCATTCTGCCAATGGTGTATTCAATTCTACAGCTAAACAACTTGTACACATTTTGTATGTTCAGTGCAGTTACCACTAAGCAGTATTTTTACAGACTACCAGCTAAGCAACATTAATTGCATCATACTAACTCTATTATGGCTGACCAGTTTATTTGGAAGTGGGTTTAATTTCATTTCTGCATCATTACTAAAGTCATCAGATGATCGCAGGGAAGACTTCCTATTTCTTCACGATAGCACGCATTTATAGGAAAACACTTATGTCTGGTGGCAGAGTTCTGCATTAAACCAGTTCTTTAGATAATTAAAAAAATTAGATAGAGCTGCAGCATATCTAATGTAATACTAGATATGTAAGCAGAGAACATATTATAGGACCCCAGAACATCACAGCATTTATTTACAGTTCAAATATTGTTCACCTCGATAGTGAATGAAATACTTGTTTGCTACATGCTGGATAGGCTAACAACATTAACTTTTTTACATGTCATCCTTTGTAAAAATATGTCTGCATCACAAGATCCCATAACCTTACCTGAAATACCTAATTATTACATGAAAAAAATCTGGCTAGTGCCATGAAAGGGACAGAACAAGATTTATATGACAATGTAATGGTAGACAAATATCATGGACAAAAAGATTTTAGTCTATAGCTGTTAATATTATGGATTTCTAGAATATTCATTTTGCTTTAGTTGTTTAGCAAGGCCATGACTAAACTGCATATACTGAAAATAAGGCTGACTTCGGTCTTTTAGATCTATAGTACTATCATCTTTCATCCATTGTAAAGTAACTGAATCCAGAAAATTTATAGATTTTAGATTTGTTTCATTATGTTTAAAAGACAGCTAATACTGCAGTTCATAGACCTTATTTTACCTACTCTTTAGCAATCCCAAATTTCTAAGATAAATATGGAGTCCTTACTTATAAAAGGCAATTTCTTCCTAGGGAGTAAATGAAATAGGGGAACCTTTTAACATCTACCCATGTACAGGAGGTAGATTAGGTTGGTTCTCTGTTGGAGAAACTAAAATGAAGGACTAGTTATAAAGTATTTGCAGCTTTGAATATAATCAACTGTAATAACAAGATACAAGTTACAAAAAAATTCTTTTTGTTGAAACCACTTTTGTAATACTGCTTTTTAATAACCCTCATAATGGCCGAATTAGAACGACCCCAACTGAAGTCATTGATCCCACATAAAACAAACATTGCTTTTCCTTCTTAGCTTTGTTTTACAAGCTACATTATTTCCAGATGATGCTTGAGGAGTTTCAAGAATTAGATGCTTAAATAGACAGCTGCTTTCTATTTACCATATAAATCAAGGATAAATCAAAGAAAAATCTAAATATTGGACTTCATTTAGCCCATTATGGAGCGCAAACTGAGAAGGAAAAGAAAAAAGAAATATCGAAATCTCATCACCCAAATGCAAAGTTTAATTCTCATTATTAAGACGAGAGAAAAACCTCATTGACATTCACAGAATTCCAAGCCTCCGTGTCATACCAGCTCCGCACAGCAGGTAGATTTAACTGGATTGGTAAGGAGCCAGGAAAAGAGTCAGCTCTGATTGGGAACTCTCATAGTACCACCAGGCTTTGCTACTGCAGACTCGACACACACACAGAGCTCACTGCATTTATGTTCTTTACGTTGTTCCCTTTGGATTGCCAGGATGCATTTATTTCTACACCTTAACTAACACAGAAACAGCAGATTTTGGACAGGGGCTTAAAGCATGGCTCTCCATATATTCATAGGAATACATTTGTAAATATGGAAACTCTAACACTACACTACATTCTTTCTCTCACTGACAAAATTCCTCCACCACTGAAGTGCCGGTGAAGTGACAGTCCTATATATGAAATAATTGAAGATATCAGCACTAAGTGGGATTATTTTTAGAATTTTTCCTAACACGTTTAAGCTTCATCTGGATAGAACAATGCATTTTTTTCTAGCTAAAATTTAGAAGGTAAAAAAAAAAAAGTTAAACAAGTGAATTTTAGAATTTTTCCTATGTGGCTAGTAATCCTCTCACCTACACTATTTTCTGTTAATATTATTCCATTAAAGCAACCAAAGGCTGTTGGTAAAATCCCCACGGATGGTAGAGAGAAGAACTCCCAGCAGACAGTAGCATGGGGTGCTCAGAACCATGACACCTACCCTGGGTGTTGAGCGATCCTCAAAATGTCCTCCAAGGAGTTTTCATTTAACTACTAAGCCTTCATGCCCACCACCAGTAAACAAGAGTTTGGGCTCCCACTGCCATAAAATCCCTCATCCCTGTGTTGCATTAGACGATGTTGAAATAAATTTAGAAACCAAATCAAAAGCTATGTATCCAAATACAGACTCAAGTGATGATACATGCCAAACTATTTGAATCTAAAACTATTCCTACATTTGATTTTTATTTTCCTCAATTTGTGCATTAAGCAAATTTTTTTTCTTACATCAACAAGAGAATTCTGAACCTTTGACATAAGCTTGCCAGAATTCAAAATTTACTGTCTTCTTCGCCATCCCCTCCCTTCTTCGAAACAGTTGAGGAGAATCTCTTGTTACCAGCTGTAGTTTAACAAGCATGGAAGTGCTCAAAAATCATACACAGTACTATGAAATCCTTAAAAAGTAACTGTTTGGGTAGATGGTAGTTCCAACAACAGGTCTGATGTGCTACTTTCCAAGGGAAGTTAGCATGCCTCCAGTTATGCTGTTAAGTATCTATGATTTAACAAATTACATTAAGCTGTAATAAAATTACAGAGAAAATAATTGATATGTTTACTTAAGTAATTTGTCTTGATTTGAACTGAAATAAGCAAAATTCTCAATTATTTTATTATCAGTTTTCTTGTTTGTTAAAAATTTTGGAAAATGTGCTTTCACTGAATACAAGAAAGCAATAAAAAAACCTAACTGGATTTTTCCCATTTCTTCAAGCCTGGAGATACTTGTGGACAAGGACAACTTGACTGAAGTGTGGTATTTCAAAACAAGTTGTTGTGGCTATAAAAATAATGCTTAATAATAAAGCTTATTAAACAACTAGTAAATGAAGTAGCATGAGAATTGGTCTAACCAAGGATCCTATCTGTGAGGCGATGGTTTGCTGACAGGGGGTTTTTCTCTCCTCCCCGCTGGCTTCTCCATCCTGCTCCTGAATCCCACCATATTGACTGAAGTTTATCAGGAAAGGATCAGGAAACTGGTTCAACCTTAATAAACAAAACAACTTGCTCTTTTCTTTTTTAAAGCCCAGAAAATCTCACCAAGAACAATATAAAAGCCAACCGAGTCAGTTCCTTATTTTAGTTCACAGCAAAATACCTGCAACTTTGTTGGTACACCAGAGACCTGATGGTAGTCCACAGCAGATAGCCACAAAAGAAGCATTAGAAACATAGTAAAGGAGGATCCCAGTATATTCTTACCAGCATCAATAATCAGCAGCCTGGGGACTGTGAATTAGGTAAAAAACTTATTTGTTTACAGTAATGAAAACAAAGTAGAGTAGAAACAGTACTACTGCTTGAGCACTCAGAAGTTAAGAGATGCCCATCTCTTAATCTCCATTTGCTCCCATTGTGTGTATGTGTTACAGCATGGGCATATTGTGCCATAGCACCTCTCCATCATATGATGTTCACAACAGACGGGGCTCAATTCAAGATCACTGATGCTGCCTTTTTCCTTCCATATCCCTCCTGGCCCTAAGAAGGAACATAGAGTATTTACCATAATTTGTTTTTTGAAGTCTAGTACTCACAAATGAGTAGAAAGGCTCAAGACAAGACCATAAGCAACACTTAAAATAATTTTATGGACGTTTTAACCCTTGTGACCTAGGTACCGTGCAAATTCACTTTTGAATTACAGAACTCAGTAACGAAAAAGTAATTTATAAATGAAAAGTGAATTAAAAATAATGAGAAATGCATTTTAAAAACACATATTTGGTCTAAATGAAACCTGCGAAGAGAATAGCTTACTCAGAAATCCTCTAGACATAAACCTGGGCAGAGCAGCCAATCTCAGAATCATCCCTTTCTTTCGCTCCATGCTGGGATACAGTGGTAGAACAGGCTTCAGGACTTCAGACACTTAAATTATCTCAGTTCCCAGATTCTTCACTCTTCTTACAGACAACACAAACATGGGCTTTCAGAAGCAGAGTATGCTGAAGTAAATGAAATCTGGCCTCAACTTTTATTTAGTCAACTGCCTATGGCTCAGATTGAGCTGGAACATGAGCAATTTGGAGAAAAAAAAAAAAGTCAGGCATAAAAGTATACATTCTTCTTTCAAAATACAAGCAATGAACTTCAGTGATTTTACTCTGCCCTACAGCAATCGTTCCAACTGCTGTCCTTCTCCCCTCCCTCCCTATGTCACACCAACAATAAACGGGAAGAAATTCAGTGAAGTATCTAAGTCTCTGGGCTGCACTCCAGAGTGCTTCCCTGGCACTGCTCCATAAACTGCATTTCTCAGCTGTCTCCATCTGTAAGGGGATAACTATGTACAGCGAGCACCTTGCGTCGTTCCTTAGCTGCAGTATATAGTTTGCACCCAGTAAGTTAAAAAGAAGTCCAAAATCTATAAAATAGTTTTCAAGCACCAAATTCATACACACACTGAAATATATACATATATATACACCCACATATATGTAAATATATGCCTATGTGTGTGTGCACATATATATTTATTTATATGTGCCCTTTTACAAACATATGCGTGTATCATGCTGTTTTCTTTCCTCTGAACAGTGGGGATGGTAATTTGTCTAGGGAAGAAAATACAAGGGTCTCTTTTCATAAATCATGAAATGGTTTGGGCTGGAAGGGACCTTTAAAGGTCACCTACTCCAATCCCCCTGCAATGTGCAGGGACATCTTCAACTAAATATCAATATCCTCCTTCTGACAACAGGCCACATACAACTGCAGTCCCTGGATTAGGGATACAGAATCATAGAATCGTTAAGGTTGGAAAAGACCCTTAAGATCACCAAGTTCAACCGTTAACCTAGCACTGCCAAGTCCACCACTAAACCATGTCCCTAAGCACCATGTCTACAAGTCTTTTAAATACCTCCAGGGATGGGGACTCAACCACTTCCCTGGGCAGCCTGTTCCAGTGCCTGACTACCCTTTCAGCAAAGAAATTTTTCCTAATATCCAATCTAAACCTCTCCTGACACAACTTGAGGCCATTTCCTCTAGTCCTATCGCTTGTTACTTGGCAGAAGGGACTGACTCCCATATAAGTTAGTGTTAAAAATTTCAGCCCTATTCTCTAGGCATCTGAAGATGCTTGACAGTTATTTAACCAAGACCCCAAAATGTCTCGGAGGTTAGTTTCAAAATACACAGCCTTTGGCAGCAATTCCAGCTTATGAAGCCCTTGTGCCCATAAACCCTGTCCCAAGCACTCACTCCAACATCTCTGGGTTGTGATACTGCATGTTATGCAGAACTACCTCATGATATGATACATGCTATGATATGGCATGATATATCTCGGGTATGAAAAGCCATCACCTCCACCACAGCAGCCTCCCTTTGCCCTGGAAGTCAACTGAAGCACCACAGCTCTCCAGGACAACTCAATGAAGAGCCACAAGACCACGGGAGGAATATGAACATGTAGCAGTGTAATTGCTTAAGCTGGAACTGGGCATGACACTGGGGTTAATCACCTCTGAGAAATACAGTCCCAAAAGCATTATCAATTGCATCACTCAGAAATGCTCAATGCACCCAAAATACTGCAGTCCTCACAACTGTGGAAGCCCCTACACCATGAGTCCCTATTGCTCGAGAAGCAAACCCATGGGAAAGGGCCATCAAATCCTCTCCAAGGTGTCTGACGTCTTGGGGGCTTTCAGTTGTTTATGCCCATGCAGATCAAAGAGCTTTATCCAGCTTTTGTATCACCTTACCAGGCAAACAGAAGTGGGATCCCCTGGTCTTTAACCACAAACTAACTTGAGGGGATTTTTGCTGAAATGTTTCAAGTTCCCAAAATTAAAGGTCAAGATAGCAACTTCTGGGAAAGAAATAAAGAGCCCTAAAACCACGGGTGTCGTAAGGAGCTTCACATGAATTAGGGCATGGTAAGGCAGCAGGAATACACAGGAAAAACCTGCAAGTGATTCATTTGCTCTGTAAACCCACGTCTCTCTGAATAACAAAATGCCTCTAGTTTGTATGGTACGTGTCAGCAACAATAACTAAAAGATGCAGGTTAAGAAACCTGGTTAGTTAAATTAAATTTAAGGCGTTAAACTATTAGATCAAATTATCTTTTTAGATACTTTTATACTTAATGTTAGGGTAATACGATTGTAAAGTCTCAGACAGGCATGTCCTGGAACATGTATTAACACTGAAAATAAAACAGTTGTTACATTTGCATCTTCAAAAATCCAGAGCAACTGATAAATCAACTTTTTTTTTACACGGTATGGCAGTGAGAGTTCAAATGAGTACAAACCAAAGATACTTCAGTAGTACAAAGATATTATTCAAGTCCTTGGAAAATGTCTCCTTCTTGTACCGAAAACTAGAGATTTTCCAACAAGCCATGCAATTAAGTTACAAAATTGTTGCCTATTTGTGGGTATTGGCTCAGTAAACTGAAGAGGACTGTATGGATCCATGTGTTCAGAACATACCAATTTGCCCGTGACTGCAGTACTCCCCCAAAGGCTCATTGGGAATTGTTTCAATCGTTTGTAGGCATTTTAACATACTGTGGATGCCAAAGCCCTGTTCTTAAAAATAACGTTTTTAACTGTATGATTTAAATATCCTGAAATACAAATGGCTTGAGAATTGCAAGTTGACAGGGTACAGTAAGTCTCTTAGCTATGAATAGTTGCGGTTTTGTTTTGCCATTCGTGAGTGTAATATTTTTTTTTAAAGACGTTTCAGACATGACATCATTTATACAGGTTCCTGTATTTTGGTGTTGGTGGTTGCTTAGCTGTCACACATTTTGATAAATCTTTGCAGATTTAGGGATGTACCACTTCTATTTTGAAGCACCTACTAAAACATTAAGTTCAATACTCACATAATCAGGAAGTGGAGAGTCATTTGAACCGAGGGAACCTCTTAAGGACTGCGTGGCTTGCTCCAGCACTTTGTTGTGTTTTTTAGACAACAAAGAAAATAAACTGGAAGGGGAAAAAAAAGGAAAATAAATATTAAAATAACTTCACAATAATGTCCTGAAATAGTTAGACTATCCAGTCAGAAGAGATGTTTTATTATATACACAAACTTGAATAAAGAGATTTTTAGAATGCACTGCACAATAGTTATAGAATTGATTTATTTACTTATTTATTTAACATCTGGGCTAAGCAACAGCAGAATTTCAATTAGAAATATTCTATACAATAAACGATGTGAAGAACATCATATGTTCATGGTTAAATTCTTAAAAGTCAAACTGTAACAGAAGGAATGGTATACATCCAATTTTAGTTCATAACCAGTATGTGTTCGCTAAAATGCAATTTTTAAGTGCAGCACCTCATGCAATATATTGCAATATATCCTTAAGCATCTTATGTATTATTAATTTCAATAACCTATTTGCTTATTACAGGAAAAATCCAAGTATAGACAGAAACTTTGGGTATTTGGAGGCCGAGTTTTTGCATTTTACTAGTATATGTTCTTTTCAAATTTACTTTAGCTTAAGTCAAGGAATAAAGCATTACCTTAGCTTTATAAATAATCTGTGAAATCAGAGGTCCATATACATACAGAGAAATAAACATTTTTTTCATGCATTTTGAAAAAAAGCATGGCAATGACACTCAGAGGATGGTATAATCTGATATATAAGGAGAATATAACTTGACTGCAAAGGTGGAAGGAGAGATGAGAAGTAAGCAGAAGCAGTGGACAAAGGCCACCAGCTAGTGCTCAGCACCTTCAAGGAGTCAAGATACTTCTGTAAAGCCGCTGGATACCTCAAACATGGCTTTCAATTCACAGGTAACCTGCTTTCCCTCCTCCTCATATTGGTATAGGTCACATGTTTTAAGGATTTCTGTATTTAAAAACATTCTTCTGGATTCTTTTTGGAGCATTACAGGACTCCTGTCAGGCTTTCCTAGGATGACTGTGTTGGTCTTTAGAGGGTAAAAAGGCTGCCTTGACAAATAAGCACTAACAAAATTCATTAATGCCTGAGCATGTTGCTCTTGGAGTCGGTGACACTTGGGACAAGGAGCAGTGGCAGACTTCTTGTACACCAGATCATTTCGAAAATATTAAAACTAGTTTAGTAATTAAAAAATTAAGTGGCAAAATACTACCTCAGTGTTATATTCTAGATAGGCTCTATTTCTTGGAACTGGAGGGCAGCTTCAGTGCTCGGAGGCATGTGCTTGGAAAGCTTTTCCGCCTCAAGAAATGACACATTTGCAGAAGTCATCTTAATTTTTTTACTTAAAATATATCATTGATATTGTATGCTTCACTGACAGTAGGAGTAGATTCCTGAGTATCAGCGCTTATCCCCCTGTTGCTAGTCAAGAGCCTCAGGAAAAGGCTTCTCCAACACTTCTCACCACCACAAGGAATTAGTTACGCTTCTCAAGCCCATATCTTACCTCTTGAGAGTCAACTCAATAAATTCCACCATTTCCCAACACCTCTTCAGTCAGACATTTCTTAGAACAGATTAACCGCTTCCTTTTAAGGACAACCTTCGCCACACTGAAGGCATCTAATTAACCCGTGTGAGAGCCCCTGGGTAGGCTGTACCATCCTCAAGGTTCAGCCAGAGTCTGCCAGCACGAGGAACGGGCTCGAGACGGCACGGCTGAAACCAGGGTCGGTACCGCAGCTGCCTGAATCCTGGTCCCACCAGGACATTATTGCTGTGGTGGTGATAATCGCAACTGGACTGATACGGCAAGAACATCGGACGAGATTACAAAACCTCTGTGGCGGTTACAAGGGTTGAGAACATTTGGTGTTTTCAGGATAACACAATATATTTGATGTCATGAAAACTGGAATCTTATTTTTTCCTTCATGCTATCCAACAGAGCCTCGACAAGACATGTCATTCCTGGGACCAAATGCCAACCTCCTACTAATTCACAGCTATTAGTCAAAACTGCTAGAACATTCCCTGTTGAAAAGGGAAGAAGCAACACAGAAATAAGATATAAGTAGGCTTTCCATCTTTTTCCCGCTCTCATAATCTGCTATTGTATTCACAGACTGAAATTTTTGCTCAAATCAAAGTCTGGATTTGCAAACTGGTCCTTGGTCTGAAATAGCAGCGCTACTTTTTGAATCATTGGTATTTTTGAAGGCTCAGATTTCAGAGAGACTGTCATCAGCACCATCTAGTGCTGCAGAGACAGAATAATCGGTTAAAACCAACCTGGTGATGCTTATGGGGGGGGTGCAGCAAGAAATCTGGTGTCTGTCTGCTTCAGAAGATACAGATAATTTCACAAAAAGGAAGAATTTGGAATAAAAAGGATTTCCAACTAGTAGATTCTTCTCCAAAATACATAAAGCATTTTGGCTATAAAGGAAATTTAAATATAAACAAAGAATTGGGATCAGGATTTCAAAAAGTGCATTTATTCAATACATGTGAAGAGGAAAATGCACATACATTGGTATTCCACATGGAACTGGAATAGCAAAGAGCAAATTTCTTTTCTCTGGCAGAAATGTAGAGAATCGGGAAAAAGGCGGAGAAAGGAAAAGGATGGAAGACTATTTCTTTATATCCTACATTTGCTTCCTTAAATATTTCCCTTTTTTTTTAAGTTAAGTGTAATGTAACTAAACTAGAGTGCTTGTTTATGGCATAAGAAAGCCCTTGGTGCCTGATTTCTATTTCGAAAGCAGCAGCAAGGGGGTAAGCTCTATTATACGTTGTCTTTGGCACCAGGGCTTCCCCTTGCAAAGTTTTGCTTTCCTGCCACAGCTCATCACCTTCACACCTGTGCTGAGACGCTTCTTTGTGGGACCACTGCCCAGAACACCAATATTCAGGTTTAAAAAAACTCAACACAATTCTCTTCTTCATAAATTGGTTATCCTTCTCAAAGAATCATCCCTTAGAGGAGCATGAGGGCAGGGACACATAAGCAGGAATTTTTCATACTAAGAATAAAAACATATAGAACTGCACCCAGAGTAAACTCAAAGAGCTCCACAGAAGCACTACAACTAAACAGAAAAAATTAAGGCCAGATACTATGATTAACTGATGAATTTGGAGCTCTGAAGGAAGTAGCATTGCCTCCTGAAATGGTGTAAAACTTCACCACCAAGTAATTCACTTCTTATTATGCCTCTATCTCTACCTCTGAAAACCACCTTGATAAACATCAACTTCATTTTTAAAGTATCAGAACAGATTTAGTTACAATCCTCAAAAGGCATTTGCATGAAATTTAGCTCATAAATATCTTTTATCATCGACAAACTTTGCCTTCTAAAGGAGATGCTTGATTTTACGGCAGTCACATCTTCAGTGTCTGTAAGGTTTTGGGTTTTATTTTGATTTTTAAGGCATGAATAATGCAATTATTATAAGGCAACAATGTTTTACAAGGTTGTTCCCCTCCCCACAACAAGGTAAAAGAGAAAAGTGCCAATTCCTGCAGAGGTGGAAATTAAGACTGTCTCCCAAATTTCCCTCATGTGTCTTAGTCACACTTCTATTTTTGCCCCACTAAAAATCAAGCTGAAAAATATGTATACTATGTGGTCACGGAGGGCAGCCTGCACAGGTTGACAAGAATATAGAGTTTTCTACCAGAATACTTTTCCTCTTTCTTCTGTTCTTCTCCATCAACTGTCAGACAGACTATGGAGCTCAATTGCCCTCTGATCTCACCCATTATGCACATTTTATAATATTAACAAATTATGTTCAGAACAATGAAAGTGTGTTAGTACCTCAATCCATCTCTCACTCACAGAAGTACTTATGGACCAATGTTTAGCAAGCAAAATTATAGGTTGGAATAACAGCAAGATGAAATAACAGCTGGCATCTATTACAGATCATCAAATCACACCATGGATGAGCTCAACCAATGAGGAAGACTCAAGGCTGAACAACAATCTCAAGGTCTTGTGTTTCTGATTTTTAGGAATTAAGAAAGCGTTGGTTTCTTAACTCCCTCTATACAGATGAAGTTTTTAATTTAACACAAGGCTGAGCCTCGATCAATAAAAAAATGATTACAGACCAAACAGTAACGGTTGCTTAAATACAAGTGATCTGATTATGTGTTATTTGCACACACAATAAAATTCAAACCAGTAATACATGAACTTAACGCTTTCAAAAAGCCAATTCCACAAAGCCTGTGGATCAAAAAAAAAAAAAAATATTCCAATAAGGGGAACTCATTTAACAACTTTCTTCTTGGTCCACCAAAAATCACAAGCCAACAATCATGGAAAAAAAAAATAAGCTTCTACAAGTTCTGCAGAAAGTCTAATTTACAGTAGATTGAAAAAGCTTTTAAAGTATATTTGTCACATACAAAAAATGAATGTATAAAATGAAACTTCTATAACTAAAAAATTAGAAAAAAGATAAGGGAATTAAAATTAGACGTTGAAAGTAAATCTGAAGTTAGAATTTGCCAAAAACTGCAGCTTTCTGAAAGCTTTGTACAACAAGAAGGAAAGGTACCAGCGTACCTTATTTTAAGAAAGTAAATAGGATGACCCAAGATAATGACATACCAGTTAATCCTGAGCATAATGGAACAGCAATCGTGAGACTCATTCAAAGGAGGATGTCACCAGCATAGAAAAACAGACCTTGCCAAGCACACTCAGGTTTTTTTTCAATGAGACTAGAAATAAGATAAAGCATGATAGTACCCCTGTTGTAACAGGCTTCTACACGTCATTTATGTGACTTCATTCCACATGGGATTTTTTTATTAAGAAACTCAAATGATAAAAAGCAACATGACATGCATTATATGAACTGAAAATCAGACATCTGAACAGTTTGAAATATCTTCAAATTTGAATCTTGAAATAAGTTTTCTTAATATGTCCAAAGAGGAATATATTCTTGGCCCTTCTAAATGCCAATAGCTATTTAACATTTGCTATAGCTACCAAAATATTTTCAATTATATAAAGATGATAGATAAGATGACGCATATCATTGATATATGTCAATGATAAAGAAATATTATGGTTAATCTTTGCAAATGGCACATTCATTACAGGAGCATCAAATAAAGAGAAAAGGACATTTTTATTAAATTATTCTTTATCTTTCAAGAACTTGGACACAAAATAAACTTGTGATTTAATGCAGCCAAACTCGAATTTAGCAACAAAGAATCCAAGCTGCTCCCCAAGTCTGAAGGATCTCAGCCTGGGAGCAGCAACTAAAGACCACCAGACCAACAAACAGCTGCCCGTAATGCAATAAAGCTGCTGGAAGAGTAACTGTCTTTGGTACTAACAAAAAATTCCAGCAAAGTTTTGCTCTACAACACCTGCCACTGGCATACTGTGTGCAGATTTCACGACTATGGTTTGAAAACGCAAAGGCTCAGAGAAGAATCAGGGTATTAATTATTAAACCAGAAAACGCACCTCTACATGAAACGTTCAAGAAACTCAATTATTTAATGGATTTGAGAAAAGAAGAAAGGGTGATTTGACCAAAATGCAAAAATATGCATATGGAGAAAAGTTCGTTAACAGAGGATCCTTCAAGCTATCAGAAGAAAAATAAATACCAAGTTTTAGTGAAGCAGAAATTCAAGTACCAGTTGCTTGGGCACAGCTCTTACAGAGGTGGCTGAAACCAGGCATGAAGGGCAATAAATTCCTATTTACACTGTCAGGGCTCCCGTGAGGGGAAGCCTGGTGCATTTCTGCTACTACATAATGGGAGCAGGAGGAGGTTGCACTTCAAACACAAAATCAAAGCCAGCTCATCAGTGTTGCACCACCATCCCTGTGCTCTGGCAGTCCCCCTCCACTTGGTCCTTGAAGCTCTGCAAGTCACCAACGGCAGACCAAAAAGCTGGACTAGGATTCCTCCTAAACTGCATCCAGGTTTTATGCCAAAATACAACAGGGAATTACAGAGAGCCCGCGCTCAGGCTGACCCCAGACATGGGAATGAGAGACAGACAGACATGGTCCTGGGGACAACCCTCAGCTTCAGGCTGCTCCTGGAGTCACCCTTCATCAGGGAGAACAGGCATGCCTACGCACAGCATAGCATGACTCTAACGGGAGGGTAGTTAACGGGTTGGGACAGCGATGGAAGTCTTTAAACCAAGACTGGATGTTTTCCTAAAAGCTACATTCTAGTTCAACCATAGAAATTTCAGCCCAGAAGAAGGAATTAATTCCATCTTTGGTCTGTGTTATGTTAGAGGTCAGACTATATGATCAAAGTGGTCTCATCTGGTCCTATATGCATTTAGGTAATGGTCTACACATATTACATCAAAAGAGATGGAAGGAACACTACTGTATAACTTCCATACATTTTAATTTCTTTTTTTTCCATGCTACATAATCTGATGAAAGATGCAGACAACAAATCCTCTTGAGAGACAATTCAATTCACTGTATTTGTGGGTTTTGTAGTATTAAAAAAAAATCTGGCAAAGGTATCTCCAGAATTAAATTTTTGCATTAGTATGCTGGCATATCAGCACCGTTACAGGCAAGAAGAATAACACATCTGTCACATGTGCCATCTTTTGTAACAGGGCAATGGTTCAATAAAATATGCAATTTCATAAACCTTGAGGAAAATTTGAAGTGGTTTAGGTGTGTATTCAGACAGATGGGAAGTGACGCTTGCTTGGCATACGGACAGAAAGATTTATGTCAGGGTCACAACATGCCAGACGTCCCACGGCTCAGAAACATCAGATCTCTATGTAAACCAAAACTAGGGAAGGTTTGAAAGACACACTGTGACAAAGGTGTGTTTCAGATGCAACATTTTAGATATTCTGGAAAGAAATAATCTGGACCAAAAAAGAAAAAAAAAGGAGGAAAAAAGCTACAACTTTGGGTGGGGAAGACATGAACAATCTTTGAAGCTGAAAAACCAAGAGTCAGAGAGTGAGAGACAAACCGAGCACATTAGCAGAGGAAGGTCAGATAGAGCTATATGACAGAAAAAAGGAATAAGGATTGAACTTCTCCCAATCCAAATCACTAGTGAGCTTCTCAAGGAGAAAAATTTTCAATTATCTGAATGTTTAAAAATATTCCATATGCACTGAGTACAGAATTACTCGAGGGCTAAAGCGCTGCTCAACATAATTTATTTGAAGCTTGGAAATTCAGATGTTCTGAATCTTTTCTCCTCACTCTCCTAGTTCAGAAGTATGCTGCAAATAAACTGAACAGCACACAAACACAAAACGCTATCTGGTGATGGAAAAAAACAGTTCCATGGATCAAAAAATTTGATTATGAAAGTTCTCAAACAATTCAGCAATATTCCATGCTGTTCCTTCTCTCTGCTCTCACATACATGCCAAATTTACTATTGTTCTCACTTTTAAAGAATTAAATATAAGCCCTAAACACCGAAACCATGTTATGCAAATACTCCTTAAACAATAGGGTTTGACAATGCCTGTGTGAACACCACAAACATATTAGAAAAAAACTCCTTTATATAGCAAGCTCTAAAAATATCTTTGTTTTGAAACCTGACGTCTGAAAGTTAAAACCATACCTTAATTCCTGTATTTTTTACGGAACACTTCTTAGTTTTGACGGATTTTTTAATGGATTACAGCAAAAGAAAGAGTGCTATGGCACGAGGACTCTACTCATGTATAATGGATAAGATGCCTGGACAGACATTTCCAAGCAGAGGACCTGAATTGCTTCTCTGCTTGAATAACAGTTCATGTATGGTCACATGAAAGGTCACATCAAAAAAATGCACCGTGCTGTTTCATACAAAATACAATCATCGCTAGTCCTATATGGGGGGACTGGTTGCAAGCAAGTGCAGTAGGGGCACTTGAGCAGCCTTTCTGTGGGCGATGGAGAAGTGATCTGCAAGCACTTAAGGAACCAGGCCCTGGGAGAAATCCATTTAGCATTAATAAGTGCAGAAAAAGTCCCCAAATGCCCACGTCTGCTGAAGAGCCCTTGAGACATTTTGCATTTGAATTATCCAAGCTGTAATGACACATAAATAGAAAGAACGAGAGAGAATACCTGTGGAGAACTCCAAGGGCTATCCAGGGCAGTTGACTCCACGGAGGATCACTGCTCTTGCTTACTTGAGCATAACTCTAATGCCTGGGAGACATTTGGGATCCCAGGAAAGAGAAGCTAACCAATTAAGATATCAAATTGCTAAGGAGAAAATAAGAACATACTTTATATCTTTCTTTCTAATCTCATAAAGAGAAGCATGACACTAACTTCTGCTGAATAAAGCTTTGCTATATTTACTATTAGGTCCACCTGGCTTGTGGAGATGATGTGAAACCAAGAGACTTAGGGTGTGCAGTCTCCACAAAGGTCATGTATGCAAATAAAATGGTTTGTATGGGCATCACTGATGGACTTATTCACCAAAGAGTGTTTAAAGGATCAGGGAATGAAAAGGGCTTCTCCCAGGTAGCAAAAGATCCACGTGAGGCAGGTATTGCCATGTTCTAACTTTGCTGGTCAGTGATCAGACTTTTTTTTTACTTTTCTTGTATAGTGCCTTCTCAAAAATGTAAGTTTGTATCCCCTCGGAAACAGGCTGTGTGCCTCAGCTGCCTGCTATTTCAGGGCCAATCCCAAAGCATCACAAATGATTTTAATGCAACCTGGGTAAACAAACGATTTCTATCCCATCTTCCTGTCAAACAACAAGCAGTAAAGACTGTTCTTTTAATTCTACAGTCCTAAATTTGATCATAATAAATTAAGTACTTCAAGATATCTTTAGTTCACGACAAAAGCTTCTCATTAATTTTAAAGAGCATTCTTTTATCTGCCACTGCTTACATATGAACAGGATCTATAATTCATATGCTATAAAGACATTCCAAATTCTGTCTCCTCAAGAAATTTTCTTATTAATAAAAGTAGAAAGACATACAGTCACCATATACTTGTGGCGAAAGTATATAAGCAAATTCAGGAGCAACTTAGAACAATTAATGGAGGCTTTGCATTAACAAACAGGATTTCCTGTTAAAATGGAATCAAAAAGACAAAGAGACTAGAAAAAACATGGAAGCAAGGAATTTGATGTGGTGAGACAAAAGTAAATAGTTACAAAAGTAAGCCAAGAGTTTAATTTGCAGAGAGTGGGAAACGTATTTTTCAACTGAAGGCATAAATTTTTAGGCAGCTCATGGCCACTTTCCAATGAATGTTGGGAAATTGATGCTCCTATCGCTAGACAGCCTTCCGCTGTATCTTGGTACAGATAATTTAATTCCCCTTTTGTCTGGCATGCCAAATAACATCCTCGTAATTCCACTTAAAGGATAGAGTCAGGCAAGGATGAAGAGCACTACCTAGAAACAAGATCTTCCTAACTCCACGTCATATTAAAGTATAAACTCAATAACCAGACTGCGATCTACTACGGATGTAACCCCCCATGCAAATCTGCTGTATTTTTCTCTAACCGAGAGAGTGGCAAGTGGCAAACTAAATTCAGGAAGGCTTAAAGCTATTGGGGAAAATGTATGCAGTCCAGGATAAACAGAATACATGTTTGTAAAGCTCAGACTAATTATAAGGTTTATTCTGAGCTAAATATCCCTGAATCTGCCTTAGGTTTCTCAAGGCATGAATGTAATTCCTTTCAATGCTCCCTGTGTTTGCCCTGTTAATATTTTATAAGAATACTGAGCGGGCAATAGGGTCCACAATATTTCCATGTCATCCACTTGCTCTTAATTCAATAGGGTAAGTGTTTCATAGCTGTTGAGAGAAGACATTTGTCTTGCATTAGGACAAAACTCTGTGGGTGAGAATCAGAGGAAATTGCTGGAGAAAGCAGCCTGAGCAAAACTCCCACCCAAAAACCCAAAGACAGACTGAACAATGAAACAACGACAAGAAAATTAAAAAGACATCACTGCCATGAAACCTAGGGTCCAAACCCTTATCCTTTGAGAAGCTTTTATTTGGTATGTTTTTGCTCAAACACACCAGGTGTGCGTGTACATATGTATTCATATGTTATTGCTACACTTCTAAAGAGAACTGCTGTGCGTCTCTGTACTCACTCTGACAGGAAAGAATCTGGATCCACGTTAGGAGTTAACAGACTCATTCCATACGCAGAAGATCACAGGGTATGTGCATTGCGAACAGCCCTCTTCAGGCTAAGACTTAGGCAAAATATGAGTCTTGAACTGTACTTCCGTCACCGAGAGTCCTCACCGCTGGCACTGCATGTCACCCGCACCCCATCCTTACAGCAACCCCGCTCAGTGCGGGTTTGGCTTTTCAGTGCCTTGACATGGTTAAAATGAATTGTTCATTGCATTCTCCTTTGAACCTTGGAAATAACATCATGACTTTGACCTAACTTCATAAAACTGAGTTTCAGTATTGAAGCAGAACAACAAGAAACAAGCTGCTAGGAGGACACATTATTGTGCTGTAGACAGATAATATTAGTTTTGTCTTATGCCTTCGTTTCCTTTCCCCCTGCCTTTCTTCAAAGCCCTGTCCTAAAGCTCTCCTTGCCATTTTTGCTCCACAGGAATGAGTTCTATTGTTTTCCTCATGCACTGACCTTCTCTTCGGTCAGGTGTCCATCCTGATCACGTCCTTCTCCCTCCGCGGTGATCCTAGCAGTGTCCCACCAACGGTTACAGAAAGCCTCCACGTGCCTCTCCCTAATCACTACAGTTAGTTTAATTACCCTATTGACATAAAACCTCTGAAATTTTAACAAACTGGAAACATTTTTTTTAGGAAATAAAGAAAATCAGTTGGACCTATCAGGACTTAGCTATTGCTAAGGACCTTACAGAAATGACCAAAAATTCAAACCAGACATAGGTCTCACTGCTAAGATGTGCTCCCAAACATGATCTTGGATGCAAGGACTACCTCTTGCACAACAATGAGGTCATTTCTAGATTTCTAAAACCCCATCAGGAAAGAAAAATTGAAAGATAATGCATTTGTATCTGTAGATAACTTCCATAACTGTTCATAATGGGTAGTAATTTTTTTCAAATCAAAATCCATAAATACTTTGTATTTTCTTTGTGAGTATTTGTGAACCACTGAGAAACTGTTATGAGTACCACGGGATCTAAAAAAATCAGTAATTAAGGAAATGAGTATTTTTTGTCTTCCGGACAGAAGATGGCATGTGTTCAGTGTGCCCTGAGGCCACACAGGGAATAAAGATGATGTAAAAAAAATAAAGCAGTGAATAACACTACATTCAGAACAAAAAACAATGCATAATCACTTAATTAAAGATTGTGGTTTTGCTTTTGAAACAAAGATGCTGAATTAAAACTTCATAGACAACTTTAATCTATTATTTCCTAAACTTCAAGTGAATTTTCAGTATTGATCAAGGCTTTTTTTTTTTTAATGCAGTAAGTGCATAAAACATAATATATTGACTTGAATGTATTACAGACTTCTTCAGCAGAGTACCTCCATCCATGCTGTGTTAGTGATTTTGGCTCAAAAATCTAGTTTTAACTGTATTTCCAGGCATGAAAAAAAATTATAGTTTGAGCTGCACCACTAAAAAGCTAATGCCAGAGCAGCAGTTTGTTCATTCCCCTACAATTTCACCAGGCAGTTATTCAGAAGGATGTTCCTTCTTGGTACACAAACTGCAGTTCCCAAGGCATGTGTATTCAAACAGGCAAATACAGAATTTCTAGGCACTTTTCCAATTTTACTTATGTATTCCCTTCTGAATACATCATGTTGGACATGAAATACATTGAAAGGAATAGAGAAGAGAGCTTTCTGTTAAAAGTGTACAGTACTTTTTCATGAACTCAAAATTCACACTACAATATTTGGTATAACATAAATGTATGCACATATGTACAGATAAACACAACTTGCTCCAGGAGAGATACTTGTTGGAAATATTACTTCTGTCTGCAAATAGCACTGACATGCAGATATACATAATTTGAAAGAGACTGAAATGCTTAAAAATTTTCAGAGGCACATGAAGGTACTACTACTTGAAAAAAGGAAAAATGCAAGAAAAAAGCAGGATAATATCAAATAATGTAATATATTAAATACTTTTCAATACCAAGACCAAGATTAAGTTTAATCACTATTACTAAACATTTCCTGTGAAAGCATAATAACAATGTACTTTAAAAATAAATATCACAAGTAAAAATTGTCTGCATCCTTCATTGTAATGTCAACATCAATCTCCTTTGTTGAATTTCTGTGGATTTGTGTACCTAGATATAAACCTGCAAAATGTAGCCAGTCATAAATAAACCTCTGTCCAAAGGAAAATTCATGTCAAAATAGATATGAAATAAAAAATAGGTCTTTTCATCCTGAAAAATATCCATGTCATCGAAAGAAAACATTTCTCAAGAACACTAATTTTTTTTTTTAAAGGGATGTTAATATCCAGTCAGAATCCAACCGCAGCGGATGCTGAACAAAACAAGGGATCATGAAGCATTTCATAAGAGTTCAATTCACTATGGAAAAAGATACAGTTAATGATCCACATGGAGGTTAATTTGGCTTTAGGAAGCCCCAGCCTGCCCTTGCCCAGCTCAGTACAAGTGCTGTGCCAGCATCCTGGGAAGCCAGCCCACGGCATTTTCTTAATTCCTGTTATTCAACTTTTTTCTTTATTTTCTTTATTTCTTTACTTCTTTCTTCTTAGTAGCTACAGCCTCTCAACAGCACCCATGCCCATTCCTACGTATGTGTTAGAAATAATGGCAGGGCTTTTCATCTGCTTAATTTCCTGTGCATCTTTATTATGAACAGTAAAGCTGCCCTTCCTAAAATTGCATCTTAAATTTGGAGAGTTCAGTGATTTTCTCCCCCTTGTTCTACAGTTCTAAAAAGAAACATAAAAAGGAAAAACAACCTGCGCAAATATAGAGCAAGGACCCGTAACGGTTACAAACGCAACTCCCAAGTATGGCACCTATGTATCATGAACATACAGTGGTCTTCAGCATCTACGGAACATTTTTAGAAATATATTACAGACAGTTTAAACTACTTGTCATTGCAGGAAGATGGCAGTTACAGAACGGATCATCTGGAAGCCTTTAAGGACCAAAAAATGTTTGGAGTACTGAATTTGCCCAGATTTTGTCTCCATCACCAGTACTGCTCTCCCAAATGACAAACGCGTGCAATCAAAATCACCATGGCTCGCAGCAGGAAAAGGCTTGTCAGAATCCTGAAGGAGCTCAGTCTCTGACTGTCCCTTCATCTTTATAAAAATACTTTCCATATTTAGCAAAAAGCACATCTTACCCACGTTTCATAATCCAGCCTTGACAGAGCTAAAATGTAATCATGTTTCTTCACTATAGTCTGCCTGTCAGGGTTTTTTAATTCTGTTCTTCGGTTAAAAAAGGCATTACAGACATTACCATTAAGATTTAGAAACATTACATGGGCATGAAGAGCCCTTATGCAAGAGAAAGCAAATTTTATTTTAGGTAACGCTTTGAAATGATTGTTCATTACTTTTTCAGTAGGAAAAAGGTCATTATTTCCCACATACGCTGTCATCCTAAATTACCTTATTCACTACTGAACTTGTCATTCTAAAGAGACGTTATTTTATTGCCTTCAGACAAACACATGCAAGCCTCAGGATTGGTGGGAAAACTGATACAGATTTGATTTAATGATTAATTTCAGCATACTTGCAGTTGTGCAATATTTTTCCATCTTCAAAACCAACATGATATATTTTTAAGTCCCAGTCCCTCAAGTTGCACAGTAATTAAATTTACATTGTCTTCAATTTATTTGGAAATTAACCTCATTCCCACAGAGAAAAAGAGGCTGTGCTTTTGTGCTTTACCTCCCACTCAGAGGTATATACATCTTATTCCCCTGTGTAATTCTCTCTGCCTCTATCAATTAAAAAATCCTCCCGAATTCCTAAAAGAATGCCTTCCCCAAAATGTACTTTTTACAAGACAAAATTCTGTGATGTTCCAGGTCACTCTGTTTTTCCCAAAGCAAAGAAAACAGTTCCAAGAATAGAATTAGCATGATGATAAAGCAAACACCAACAGTTTTCTATTCTATACTGTACAAAAAGCAAGTACAACCCTCATGGGATGGGATGTTAATTCCCCTCCACCTTGGGAAATAAACAACAAAGCTGGAGCATGGGACTAAATACAAACTGTATTTCAATAGGATGTTCAGAAGAGACAAAACATGGCTTTCTAGGCTCATACAAATATCTTTCTGAATTTAAATTTATCCAGGTGACAAAATGAGTTTTCACAACCCTGCTGGTGTAATCTGGATTAATCTGAGGCCAAAACTATTCTGGAAAAACAATTTGGAAATGTGATCAACTATACAAACAGTATAAAGGCTCTCAAAAGTACAATCAAGATAATCATAGTAGAGACTCGATAAGTGGACAGGGAGGTGGACAGAAAACTGGCTGAATGGATGGGCTCAGAGAGCTACAGTCAGCAGCACAAAGTCCAGCTGGAGGCCAGTCATGAGTGGTATACCCCATGTGTTGATTCTGGGGCCAATGCTCTTTAACATCTTCATCAATGACCCGACTGATGAGGCACCCTCGGCAAGTTTGCAGGTGATACAGAAGTGGGAGGAGAGGCTGATGCACCAGACGGTTGTGCTGCTATGCAGGGGGACCTGGGCAGGCTGGAGAAACAGGTCAACAGAAACCTCATGAAGCTCAAAGGGAAATATCAGATCCTGCACGTTGAGGGCCGACCAGCTAGAAAGCAGCTTTGCAGAAAAGGACCTAAGGGTCCTGGTGGACACCAAGTTGAACATACACTAGCAACGCACCCTCACGGCAAAGAAAGCCAACAGCACCATGGGCTGCATTAGGCAGAGCATTGCCAGCCCATCAAGGGAGGTGATCTTTCCTCTCTGCTCAGCACTGGAGAAGCCTCATCTGGAGTGCTGGGCTCCCCAGTAGTAGAGACATGCGCATACTGGAGCGAGTCCAGCAAAGAACCACAAAGATGATTAAGTGATTGGAGTGTCTGACATGCAAAGAGAGGCTGAGACACCTAGGACTGATTAGCTTGGGGAAGAAAAGGCTCAAGGGGATCTCAGTGCATACAAATATCTGATGAGAAGGTGTAAAGATGATGAAGCCCGACTCAGTGGCGCCCAGAGAAAGGACAAGAGGAAATGGGCACAAATTGAAATACAGGAAATTGCATTTAAATGTAAGAAAAAAAACAAGTTCCCCAGAGCGTTTGTAGAGTCACCATCCTTGGAGATATTAAAAATCAATTGGACATAGCCTTGGGCAACTGGCTCTAGGTGACCCTGCTTGGGCAGGGGCTTGGACGTGACAATCTCCAGAGGTGCCTCCTAATCTCAGCTGCTTGGTGACTCCCTGAAATCACCATGAGCATGGCTAAACATTTAGCACAGTTGCAACAAACAACAAAATGCAAGGAACACTGCCTGCTGGAAATGAACACCAAGTCTATGTAGAAACCAGCAAAGCCACAGTTGCACTACAAAGCACTTTGGGAAATACAGGAAATATATTTTAGGGTAAAATCCTGCAGTAGCAAGAGGATGGCTTGGTGATTAATTAGAAGAATGCAGCATCAGAAAGATCTGATTTTATTTATTTATTTTTAGGTTTTTTTATAACCACCAATTTTTAATTTCTGCTGGGCGAGCACCACACTGAAAGCCATTCCAAGGACTTACATCTTCTTGAAATGTGGAGAAAAGTAAAATATCTATGTTGAATTCTCTTAAAACTGTTCTGCAAAACTGAGAAGCAATCACAGCAGAGTTCACAGTAAAACTGTTAATTTAAGAAAGCACAGCTCTTTGTAGGACTGTGCACTACTAAACACATACCAAGAGCTTTAGTGGTGTCTAATAGTCAGTAGGGTAGAGGTTCACCTTCAGTAGGGTAGAGGTTCCTCTGAGGCTCACTTCTCAGAGGAAGATCACTAAGCTGGACTGCACTTCAATCCATGCAAGGGATGAATGTAAAGGTTGAATTTTCCACCAACTGGAAGTAAAAAAAAACTATCACTCTATTCCTGACACTAAAATTGGCCTGATGGGTCACATCTCTTAGAGCTACCTTATTTCATCCTACCTATAAAATTGGATTCTCCTCTTTCAGAAGATGTTCTGATAACTAATAAGGAACATAGATGAGCTGTGACACTGCATGTTATGCACCTCGAAGTATTCAAACTAACCAAGTACATGAGGCAGAAACATTAAATGGAAACTTTTAAATCTTCTTTCATTAGTGTCCACATATTGAACTAGTTTTCAGCTAGGCTGATGCCCCAGAAAACTTTTCCAGCATTTAGAAGAAAAGCTAAACATTAATCACTGTCCTGGAGGTTACACTGGGGCTGCAGGATTAGTCATCTTTGGAAAGCAGTTGTGGTTGTTATTTTCCTCTCCCACTGCTTTTTCTGATCTGCGGCTGGTGCAGTGGGAGCATTCTCATCAATGTTTTCTCACAAATTCAGCTTACAAACACAAAAGAACAAAAACGCTTAAGAATAGCTCACAGCTCTCAACCCCTACATCCTGCTGTAGAGTGGGGATCCAAAACCTCCTTATACAACTTAAATCAATCCTTTGGAGGATTAGAATAAAAACCTGACTAATTCCTCCCCCTTTTTTTTCCCACCTCTGCATTTTTTGGTCAAATAGGCTGTGGTGAGGAATGGCGATACCAAAATGTGAGAAGAAATGACAGTTCTTGTAGTTGGATGTTCTCATTAGAAGCCGAACATGAAAACAACTGAAGAAATAGTTCTTACAGTGTTACTAATTCTGCAAATCTAGAATGTTTTGGGTCACTTAGATCAGTATGAATGGATCTGGATGCCAGTTTCAAGTCTTTAGCAGCTACACCTCCGTTAAGCAAGTCGGCAACGTTCCCTGTTCCCTCCATCCAGCTCCTTTCTTCCCCATCCTGCCCCGGCCACCCAGGGGCTGTGCAGCCCCTGCATCGCCCTGAGGAGCCAGGCCAGGTCTGCGGGACTCAGCAGCTCCGGGGCTCTGCCTTTGCTGCAATGTGCTTATGACACCTCACTGCCTCTTTGCTGGAGAATCGCTAATTTAAATTGAATGGCTAGACAGCTGAGAGACCACCCAGAACTACTCCAGAAGGAGAACCATGAGGATGGTGTTTCTAATCACTTATACTGTTAATCAAATATTAAAGATTTTTTTTCCTTAAAAAAAAAAAAAAAACAACAAAAACAACAACCAAAACCCAACAAAACCCAACCTTTTCCACACTCATGCTACTTGGAACTGCAATTAATTAGGAAAATTAAAATTCTCAGGTATTTTCACTAAGCAGTTCTACCCTGTGGCTCCTGTGCAGAACATCTCTGCAGCACATATCACATCATCTGCTTTGAGACAGTCTGGAGACAGTCTGGATTTTACTATATAACGTTTCTCTCTTGGACTCATCACTTTTAAACAAGCATGCCATTAAGTATCCTGAAGTCAGCCAGTACGTGTAGAACAACTAGGTGTGCTTGCACAATCAGCCCAAAATCAGCCCACATGTCTTATGCACAATATCCCACTAACCAAATTACATTTCAAGTGAAAGCTACCTACAATGTTAACAGTATGTTGCGGGGTTTTCTTTTTTTTTTTTTTTAACTGCACTATTGATTCTTGCGTTTATTGATTAAAAATTACTGCTAAACTAAAATTGTATGTATTTTATGGAGTGGGATACTTTGCATCCAACCCTAAAAGCCAATGTCTCATCTCCTACATTAACAACATAAATCTCTTGTTGCTTCTGTTCTTCAGAGTCCTTTGCCAAAACTTCATTCATCACGACTGTTCATATGCATGATTTGAATCCCTTAATCACCTACGTCTCTGTCTCCAAGAGACATCTGCGAAGTTATTTGCTCCACCATTCTTCCGGGGTACTTGTGAATCATTTGTTACTCAGGTTTCAAAGTTCTTTTTGATATATTTTAGTACTTAACGCACGACACCCAGTTTCAGGTAGATACCCAGATCTCTCTCTAGACATCAGCGTGTATGGATTAAACATTTAGTTCTCAATTCATTGCAAGATGTAGATACTCCTCACTATTTAAAAGGAAAAAAAAAAAAAAAAGTATACATTTTAACGCTTAACTTCAGGCATTCTGGTTAGAACACCTTAATCACCATTATCAATTGTGATAATTCTAGCTGCAGTCAGTACTTTCCACTAGTTTCATCTGAACATAAGTAGTCCTGGAATCACAGCTACAGCCTCTTGATTTGTTTGCAATGATAGCTCATGATGAAGAGGACTTCTGCGTAAGCCAAAATGTAGCTTTGGTGAGAATCTGCTTTAATTTGACAAATTGGAAGATGTTTTGAATCAGTAACATGTTTGTTATTTTCTAAGTGAATAATTTTCTATATTTAGGCAATAATTACACATTTTACTAAGTTGCCTTCACTAGCCAAAGTTCATGCAATGCTGTCTGGGAAACCAAAACAGGTAACAGTGCACCACCGAGATGGACAAAACAAAGAATACCCACACTGCACTCCATGCTGCCAGTGACAATGACTTATTGAAGCTGCTGGAAAGCTGATGTTCTGCACTCAGGAGGTGATGTTCTGCACCCTAGGAAAGTCAGCAGATACTACAGAGGAGCTGAGCCTCAGTAAGGCTTTTTGGTCTAAGCAGAAGATTGGCTTACATGAGCATAAATTCTTTCTGCTTTCAGAAATAATAAACTTCTAAACTTAATAAGCTTTTAAACTTAAACTATTAAACTATATTCAGTCTGACATTCATTTTATTAGCATTCTCCTGAACACTTCAGGCAAGCTATAGAATATTTCTCTTTTTAGTCTCCAAACAATAGCTTATTTACATACTTATAAAAGAATAAGACACCCTCCCCAATCCTGATTAATTGCCAGACATTACGTATGAACGCAAAACCCCCGGACTCTGAATGTACTGCTACAATGGAAATGTGTGAAAGTAATTTTGTTCCAATTTCATCTCATGGGAACGTGGGCTCATAAGCATTCAATTAAAAATAATTCCATCTGATCGAGATGTGCTTTAGTTTCACATGCTAATGTGGTAGAATGCGTCTGGATCATGTCTGTCATAAATTTTTACCAGGGTAGGAGGAATAAAGACTATCATATAGAAAGAACATAGCTCTTGCAATTTTTCCTTTTCCATTTAATTTTTTTGCACATGAGAAAGTAGTGTTTTGGCAACCTGTGCTGTTTGGTATTATTTGGGTCAGATCACCTGGGGGATAGTACCTGGGAAGATAACATTCATAATGTGAAAAATCTAAATCAAAATACAGCCTTTTAAAGAAATCCCTAAGACAAACAAACCAACAAAATCCCTGCATGGCAATCTGCCTGTAATTCCAATTTTTAATGCCAGAAGAAGCCACTTTGATCATTGTGTCTGACACAAGCCATTGGAATTCCCTCAACTACTTCCTCCTTCAAGTCCAATAGCTGCGGCTGGACTTGGACATATCTTTTAGGAAAATATCCAATCTCATTTAAAAATTCCAATCTTGGGAAATCCAGAGCCCTTGTTAAACTATTCCAGTGAATCATCCACTGTGTAAAAAAAATATGAACCAGTCTCTTCAATTTTTTGCTTCAATTTCCAGCTACTGAAGTGCATTATACTTCTGCATACTAAAGGGCTCCTTATTAAAGAATTTATTTACCCTTAATCTCCCAAATAATTTTAGAGTAAACTCATAAATCTGCCCTAGAGTACTTCCAAGTCCTTTCAAAGTCAATGCTACCTGGATCTCTTATCCCAAGAGCATGACCTACGTGCATGAAATTCTACCGGCTCTATGAAAACACACCTTGCTTGCATCAGGCTTAGATGGTTAATTTTTGATATCAGTCATCTTTCCCCTTCATTGATCACTGCTTCCCTAAAAACTATTCTCTATACATTATTTTAAATAGGGCAGGAGTTAATGAACCAATGCACAAGGGTTTCCACTAGACATGCACCCACTTGATGAGCATGCACTTAAACTGCATTTTGAGACCTACAAGCTAGGCAATTTTTCACCCACCGAATACCCGTAGCATTGATTTTATATCTCACTGGTTTCTTGACTGATATACTGTGCAGTACGAAGACAAATAATTTGTAATAGAATTATTTATAAACAATTCCCCTCTGCCAAGTCACTCAATGTTGAGTGTAAAGTGATCCTTCCATAATAAAAAACCCCAACCCTTCAATAAAATTATCAGCAGCTGACTAAAAATCATAATCGAAAAGCAATAAAACATTAAATTATATTCATTCAACAGACCTCTGACCATTTTTATTTTTAAATTCTGGGTTTTTTTCCCCAAAGGAAAATAATTAAATGAGCTGGATTTCAGGGAAATGTTGTTCCACACCATCACAGTGGCCAAAGAAAAAGCCTCATCTCCTGACCTGTGATCCCAGATCGGGAGCTGAGTCCACACAAAATATTTTGAGTGGAAGCTCAGAGAACAGTTTCCTTAAAAACTTACAGGCTCCTCTATAAAAACCCCAGCATACTGGTATCAAACCATCCTGCATCCTCCAAGAAATATTAATGTAGCTTGATTATATCTTTTTTCCTTTGCCCATTTTTACTTATTCTTACTTTTACTTACTTCTGAAGTGAGTTAATTAAATTCTGTCAGCTGTTCCATGGTCTACCTAAGACTGAAACTTAAAATGCATGTACCATAACCACTGAAATCAATTATTATTACAGCAACCCACAGCATTGGGTTTGCATTGAAAATAAAAAGTAAAACAATGAATATTAAACCCATTACAAAAAAGACTGTCTTTGAGTCTTTAGGTTAAATACCAGTAATGGCAGCAGTTGGAATTTGTCAGTGTACAGGGGATCACATTAGGAGAAAAATTTTCTTAACTGTCACAAAAATGCGCTATCTCCAACTTCTACATTAGAAGCTGGATGAATAATGCCATATGTCTCAATAACAAGAAAAATTTCCCAACCAACCCATAATTATACTCTATGATAATGCAAGGATATTGTAATCCCTGAATGGGTACCAATTCTGTTCTCATCAGCCTTCTGGCTTGGCAGGGTGCTGAGCGGAGCACACGGAATAGTGCTTGTGGTAGCAGAAAGGAAAAAGGAAAGGAAAAGGAAAAGCACCCACAGACCGTTCGGTCAGATGCCAGTTTTAGAGGCAAGGTGTAGATCCTTACTAAAATGTCCTGCAAAAAGAAAGTTTATCAGTATTGTCAAAAGAGTATCAAGATAGTTTATTTTAGACAAGTCCTTAAATATACCAAGATTTTTAGACCTTTTCATTGCAGAAATTTAAAAAAAAAAAAAACACAAGAAGAAATTAATTTTTAAACTAAGTTATCTACTATTCAAAAAATAGTTTGCTTTAGTAATAAATGACATGAAGCTATTTCTCACCTGTGACAGGTCCAGACTCTGCCATTTTCATTATTCTACTTCTAATCCTATGACATAAGTGGATTTATTCATAAAACGTGAAAAAAGCAAGCTGTTGTTCAAAACTTATAAACACTTAAAAAGCCTTTTCAATAAGGTCCAATTACTATATCACAAATTATTTTCCTTTTCACCGAGTTTTATCGAGTTATTTACCAATAAAGGTTTTCAATAGGTCCTGTGACTGGGGCCCCTTATGAGATAAGAATTTTCCTGCAGCAAGAAGATTTTTGTCACCTTTGGAAATTGTTTCATTCTCAACCAATTTCATCTGCCTACACCAATTTACAACAACATTTTTGTTTTCACACACCACTTTGGATGGAAGCCTACCTGCACTGACTTCACTCTGTTTGGGACACTTGTTTGCAGGGACAGCCGTGTTTACCGAAGGTGTGATACCAAATAGACACCTTCCCATTTAAATAATCATTGAAGTCAAAATAATATCGCTCATCTTGTTGATTGCTGTGTTTATATGTTGTCCCACCTACTAGATGTTTATAATATAACTGTTATTATTTCTCAATAATGCTTTGATTCTCGTTACACAGGGAACACCTTCAATATCAGCTCTCATGCGTTAAGCTCCCAGTGAAGTAAGGATGAACATTTGGTATTTCATATTTAAAATATCACACACAGCAAGTATCAGAAGTGATATAAATTATTTTCAAAAGTTATAAATAACTATGAGTGCTTTAACTGGAAACAGCAGGAAAATAGAAAAGGACCAGTTTTAAGGAGGCTGAAGGGGCTCTTGGTAAAAACACCCAGATCTTCTGTTATCCAGCTTGTACTCATGCAAGGCTGATGTACTATTTTACTTGCACTAACTTAGGGTGAGATTTTTATACTAACTGCTTAAAAACTGAATGTAAACAAATGCTCAAGATGATCTATAGAATCAGAGAAAAAGAATTCACACCTGTCAAAACCTATTTGAAAGAATATTAATTGATGTACTTCTCCATATTGCATTAATCCATGCAAAAACCATTTAAGGTTCAATAATAAACGTATCTGCTTCGTATTTCTCCCCACTCTCCCTTCACGGACTAAAGCCAAAGAAAATATGTCAGACTTGCAAATGTTTTAGCTGTTTTCGAGGATGATACTCTGACACCTTTCCTGTACGTACTGAAGGACGGGCCAGTAATCCATATCATGACAAAGGACTGTCTATACGTTCCTGGGATCCAGCCCTGATGCCCCAGCACAGCTCACACTCCAAGGAAAAAAGGAGCTGGCAACTGGGTACTGAATACAAGCTGGCTTTATGCAGATCTTCACCATCACACTGCAGCAACAGAAACATTTCTGGTAATTAGCACTATTTTTCAAAGCTAACCTCCAAGGCCCTGATCCCGCAAAGACTGCGCATTCTTAAATTAATGTAATTGCATAATTCCATCGACTCTGATGGCATGGGAGGAGTATGGTTGCAAAGCTTATCCTCTGCAGTCTTCAGACACTGTGCCACAACACTTCTGAAAGGGGGTATTAAAATCTTATTAGATACATTTTGCTGTTTGAACAAACCTACCATTAAGTAATAGAAGATATGCAAAATGGCTAAACTGTGTGAATTTGACATCATATTTCTTTGTCTCTGGGCAAAAAAACTCAATTCAAATGAATCCATATAATTTTTCCTTTTGCTCTACTACTTCATGAACATGTTTACTCAATTTATAAGGCTCAGCAAAACCATATTTCCTGCTTTCACACACACAATGTCAAGCTAGCTATGAAAACAAAACTGTCCTTAATTTGTTCAACATCCCAAAACAAATCGTTGCTTGTTAGCTGCCTTTTGCTAGTGCATGCACTAAGCCAGTTTCATTTTCAAAAGCAATTTTCCTGAGATTGACTGCAACCCAAAGAGCTTTTAAACAAAAAGGGAACACACACAAGCACTAGAACTTCACACGATGAACATGCAATTCAAAAGGAAACCATAATGGTAAGAGTGGGAGAACATATTTCACGTCACAAAGCACGGTTACTGCAATAATCAATAAATAGCACAGCCACAACAGAATTATTAGAGGGTAGCAATGACAGATTACAATCCCAGGCTCAATATTTATGCTATGCTAATGCATAGCATAATAAAACAGGTATTGTGCCTCCTCTGGTTTAAAATTTAGAAAAGCCACTGAAAGCAACACTGGCACTAAATCCCAATTAAAGCTGCCTGAAGACTTGGTGCTGTGGCTTTACTCCCTGTGGGATAGGGGAATATATACCATTTTCCTTCCCCTCTTCCCCACTTCAACCAGTGTTAGCTGGTCAGTAAGTGCGGGATGCAGTGTGCTTATAGATTTGACAGGTCACCACCAGTATGTTACACAAATCCGTGCTAGCTTGAAAATGTGAACAACATTGATCAACCAGCAGCATAAACACACTTTTATAAGTGCTTTAATGGAAAACAGTGGTTATTAACTAGTATTAATTAGTCAGTGTCATCATTCCAAAGCCGCTGCCTTCTTTTCTCCTTTGTTTTACTTTCATTAATTCCGTCTCCCCACCTCCAAATTAAAGGTACAACTGTTCATGTCCATATTCATGTTTGCACACAAAATGTACCAAAATAGTAATAAAAACTTTAATTCTATGGGACATCTAAAGAGAGGGAACATCATCTGGGTGTATCAGGACAGCATTAGAGACCTGCCATTACTCAGGGCTAAGCCTTATATTCTTCACCAGGAGTCCTGCAAAGAGGCCTGGATGGGAGGGTCGCGATTTAGAAGCTGCCATAATTAATCATCCTCTGCCTTTAGAGAAGAGATGGAATGCATAAGTTACTAAGCAGGCTGTTCATAGGGTAAAATAGCGCAGTACTTAATGCAGGATGGATGCACGGATTCACACAAAACCCACCTTTTTTGACACCTCCATTTATGCCACTGTGTTTGATGCTATTTCATAGAATCATAGAATCGTTAAGGTTGGAAAAGACCCTTAAGATCATCGAGTCCAACCGTTAACCTAACACTGCCAAGTCCACCACTAAACCATGTCCTCAAGCACCACGTCTACCCGTCTTTTAAATGCCTCCAGGGATGGAGACTTATGCAGGCAAGTTTCCTGAGCACACACACTAGAAGGTGTTTCACTGTTCTAATCATATATTACCAGAACAACAACAGAGAATTAGCCACTAAAAACCGCTACCTATATATTTTCCTAGCAGCAATTTCTATTTCAAATGCTCTGTCTTCCTCCTATCTCATAAAAGGATAGCCTGTAATGAAAATCTGAGATTTTATAATCTCCCAGGCTGATATATTCTAATATATCTCAACTGATGCATAACTCCCATTTCAGACAGTAATACCAGCAAACTATTTCTCCATCAGCTTCAGTATGAGGACCAACTACATGAACTTTTTGCTCTAAAAACTTCACAGACTTGTTACATGAAAAAGTGTGTAGTGTTATCAGTGCTTATTTTCATCCATACAGCCACCTGAAAGATGCAATATCCATGGAGTAGTACTTAGTCTCCCAAAGATGATTTTGCCATCCTAATGCTGTAGTGTTGCCATTGTACAGAATTACCAAATTTTCATTGAGACAAGCTGGAATAATTAAGCCATTTCTGTTACGTTTTCAGGATATCATTCCTACATGCAAAATATTCCATCTTAAACAAGATTTTGGTGTGGACTGCCCTCATTATTATTACTCATTTTTAAATAATGCCTTTGAAATCTTAGGGGTTTGCCTAATTTAATACCATACCCCTGTTCCAAATTAATCTGGAGAATGCCCCTGGGACAGTTAGATTTTCATCTCCTGTTGAGATCCTTCAGCGTAACTCCCCATCATTATGTACTACTATAGAATTTCTTTTGTACAAAAAGAGCTATTTCAGCTTGCATGCCGTATTTTCTTCCCTTGACAATCAAGCTGGTTTTACTTATGTTTACTGTGTGGTCTACTGCTATTGTACGCCAGCTTAGCTGGGAAGCTGCATTTCCACCCTGGATGATTTCCATGTTCTGATCAATTTTGTCATGCAATTTTTTCCTTGTTTTCCTAAAGCTTCTAGCATCTTGGTTAATATATTTAATTATCTGCAGCGTCAACAGTGAAATAGTAAAACTTAAATTTTTATTTAAACAGCTTAGAGAAAACATTTGGGTATTGTAAGAATTTATTTTTAAATTCCTGCTATTTTACAGTTTCTGTAGAGCATCTATAATTCTGCACCATGAACAAGGAATTTTATGTTGTCATTTTTGGGCTGATGGATTCTCACCATTCTTATTCTGTATAATCAAAACTGATCAGGCATATCAAAAAAGGCAGCTCTTTCTTAATTAATCATTAAGTGCCATGACAATTTACTGAACTTGAGAGAAAAGTTCTATCATTTCCATTCCTGTAAAGCAATTTATATAGACAATGTTACCAAAATAACGGGCATCAGGGAAGTATTAGACACTTACATGTAAGACAACTTATATCTCTGCACTAATTCCAAACAAACTACATAACTGTATGGAAGCTTTGTGAATCACAGCTTATGTTCTTATGTCATAGCTTTGGAAAAGGATTAATATACTTTAACATAAAAAGCATTTAAAACTTCCAAAGGCCACACATTAATTCCAGAAGTTGTATTCTAAATTAAAAAAAAAACAAACCAAAACAAAAACCCAACAACAAAAAAACCCAAACCATTATTAGATTCCCATCTCTACCATACTTTTTAGGACACACATCAAGGATGCCATAAAGACACAAACCATCCCCTTAGACATTTTACGTTATTCATCAGTTTACTGAGAACATGCACAGGTCAGTCACAGAGCATGCAGCATGCAGTAAATGGAGAGCAGAGGTTAATAACCTGGAAGCATAGGATCTGAGAATGTGAGAACAAGTTAAAGACAAGAGTTCCTCTCCATTGTCACTGAGGGTCGAGAAGCAATGCTGCAGCGTAGAGCAGTGGGAGTGGGGGAAATACAGTTTGTCCAAGACATATACATATCTCCGCAAGTGGCGGCAGGTATAACTGAAAGACAAGGGTAAAGGGAGAAAAAAACAGAAAAAAGAGGTATTTTCCTTTAAGAAAGTTAATTCATGGTTTAATGTCCTTGGGTTTTGTGCCAAGAGTCAATGGAAGATGCCAAGTAAGCAATGAAGCAGTTTGACATAAAACAACAGTTTCAAAAGACTGATGGATCTGTTAGCCTGTGGCCATACGCTGGTTCTGTCACTACCGCAAAGGGAACTCGCCAAGTCTCACACGTTAGAGATGCAAGAAATTGGGCTTTCTTTTTCCCCTCTTTTTTTTGGGAGGAGGTTGATAATGCATTAAGAAAAGTTTTTTGTCTCTCTCAATTTGCCCTGAAAATATTAATGCATAAGTCTGGACCTGGTTTACAAAGTTTACCGTTAAAAAAACCCGAGTATTCACAGAATTTAACTGATTTTCATGGAAATTGACATCTCACTTTCAGGGAAAAAATTCACACAGAATTACTGATCAGTGCGAACTGCTCGCAGCCTGGGATTCCAGTGGTAGAGTATTCCTGTAGTTAATTCTAGTTCCTCAAACATGGTGCTTTATCATAACTGAGTTACACACTGAAGACCTGGTGAGCTTTTTCATTAAAAACTACAATCACTTCCATGAAATAACTATAGAGCAATCAGCAAAATATTTAGTATCCATACTAACCAACTCTGCTCTTGAGTAAGAGATATTGCCTATGCTTATTCACAGAATATCCTCCCACTCCTAATGGAAAGGAGAATAAACTAATTAGAGTAGTTCACCTGCAACAAACTGCGTTTCTGGTAAATTATGAAGCACATACAACATATAACCTCAAATATCTAATATTATAGGGTTTGCGTAGAAAATACATCACTGCATAATGGTGTACCAGACGCATGTGTGATAGCCCAGCTCACAGGGGAACTCTGCCCAGGGTATAGAGTGTGGCAAGTCTAAGCAGCCTAATACACTGCGAGATAAATAAGAGCTCTTCATAAGCATCAAGATACTTCTACCAGACCATTTGCTGTCCCTACTACAGCCTGAATCAACAAACACCTGAACTCTAGGCTGCAACCTCCTTACCCAATCAAAAAACCCATCATTTCATAGCTTCATAGGTTGAAACTTCGCCAATGGGTTATCTATCCCAACTGTCTGCATTTCACAGGCTAGTATCCCTCTATAATCCCTTTATTGGACACGTGTGGCTAAAACACTCTTTTAGGAGATCAAATTATTTGTCTACCTTGGGCAAAGAACAGGACAGAAAAGAGTGCCACCAACAGCTGATCCTTGGTGCAATCAGTGGGGCTCTAAGCCTAAGACTGTATCAAAACCGATGTCTCCCATTGCTTTAGTTTAAATAGCATTCAATACTTTAAAGTCAGTCACCTACCTTTGCTCTGGAAGTTGAGGAACACACAATCCCTTTTGGCACTTCATTTGCAGATATACTAGTTTTCAGGAGAGGAAGCAGCTGCAAGGAGGCAATTTCTTAAGCCATCATGCCTTTTTTTTGACTAGAGCGTGTTTTGAGCAACACAGGCTATTCTCTTCACAGGCCGTGGATGGAGAAGAAAAAGAATGGTATTTACAGGATCCCATACCGAGGGGAACCCTCAACACACGAGCCTGCCCTTCCATCTACCCAGAGAGGCCACAAAATTTTTTCCAAAACCAGATTAAAGAGCATCTTTTAGAATGATGCTGCTTAGAAGATTTAAATGGTCATGAGTCCACTATTCCCATTTAGTATATTTTACCAGCCTTGTTACTAGAAAATTGTACCTTATTTCAAGCCTGTATAGGTCTCATTCCAGCCATTCCATATTGTTTAACTTTTGTCAAGAAATTGAGAGCACCTTCTATTATCACTTATCTTTGACCCCCGTCAATGCTCTCCATAGATAGGAAGAACAAGAATTGATCCCCAAAGCATGATGACCACATTTAGGCTTAACTGACAAACTGGATGAGAACACAGCATGCGATGGGAGGAGCAGAAATTTCCCAAAAACTTCACCCAGAGGTTTCGTGCCCTGTTGAGACAGACACAGGGTGAGATGGTGCCAGCAGCACTGCCCTCCCGCCGCTGCCAGCCTCGGTGCCATCACCTTGTCCTGCCACTGCACAGATGGGACCGAGCACAGGAGGGACCAGCTCTGTGGGCAGATGGCTTTCAGAGCTGGCTCCGGGTGTTGGTGGAGCTGATGGCTCAAGTGTCACACTTTGGAAACAAAACCTTCAAGCCTCACCAGTCCTCTTGGGTTATTTTTATACAATAGGTTATATTTATATGACATACACAATTTTATACAATATGTTACATTTACACAATATGGCCAGTGCAATTCTGTAATCCTCCCTCTCATCATTTCAGGTAATAAGGGCAACGCCATTCCAGTTTTCAAAGTTGAACTTGTTTACTGAAAGGTGTGATTTTAAACCCAAACCAAGAGGAACGCAATCCCATAAACTTGCATTTTCTAACTTGCATTATAGACACTATGACCAGCATAGGTTACATCATATCAAAGACTAAGCATCTCCATTATTACATCCCTAAGCTAAACCCAAATAAAATCAAGATTTAGATCCCTCAATGGATATGTACATTAAGAAAAATTTACATCCAACTTCCACTGACTAATCGTGGATATTGAGTTTGAAATCAGACTTACTTGATCCACCAGAAATCAGTTTTCCAGCAGCCACTACATCTACAGTTACATGTTACTGAAATTTTTGTTCTCTGTATGTTTTACGGGGCATATTATTTTTACTCTACAGCAAAAGGCAACCTTCAGCTACAATATAGTCCTGAAAAATTTGAAAAAGCAATATTGCAGAAAATAAAGAACGTTATATTTGATTGATGGCGTGTGCACGCATATTATTCATGTATTCTGCTTACCCTGAGGACAAAACTGTAGTTCATACTGTACTAAAATCCCACTCCAGAACAAGATTATAATTCCCTCTTATAAAAAGTAAAAGCCATCTGATCAACATTTTGAATTCTGATAACAAAACATTACAGTGTCAACTTCTAATAGCTAAAAAGTAGAGTGTCTGGTTACATAAGTCTGGGAAATCAGGGTGGACTCAAGTTATCCCAACTAAAAAAATATATATCTATTCTTACATAACAATAAACTTCCACTCTTTTTTTTTTTTGAGGTAATGAAAAAAATAAAACTCCTCTAATGCCTTCTCACCCCACAAATATTACCATAGCTATATTCTCTAGAAATTTAAATCTATTAAGGAAAAAAAAAATTCCATATGCTCCATTAAACTTTAAGTTATCAACATTCTTTGTCTTTAATAGCCATGGCTATTAAAGCCACAGAACCCCAAAATTTTCAGCTCCAAACCAACAGAGGTTAGCATCAGTATTTTGAAGACTAAAGTGACAGGATCTTTTCTGTCTTGTAGTCATCCATTTCTCTCACATCAGATCAGCTGTGATTCCAGAATACAAACTGGATGGAAATGAACGTGAACATGGAAACCCAATGACATCTTTAAGATAAGTGAAGATGCTCGAAACTGACAGGTATCAAGTCAAAGCAAATTCAATCCTTTTGAAGTCAGAAAGTGGCATGTAGAAATCTCCAAGGGTTTACTCCCATGGGTGCTTTTTTGTGGGTTTCTTGTTTGTTTTTCACTTTCTCTACTACACATAGTGGGTGGGGAATTGGAAGAGAGAGACCAAAACGGAAGGAAACACCAAAACCAACACAGAAAAGGATCACTTGCTAACCATGAATAACACATATTTTAGAATAAAAATGAACCTAAAATAATTTGATACTATAAAAGACAGCCTAGAGAACCTGACATCTGTGAAGAGACCTGTATATACTTGAGAATATCTTCTACTTAAGTTTCAGACATCCATGAAAATGTTTCCTTCCCTGATCCCAGCATTGTCTAACCTTGCCTAGTGACTGGTATAAAATGAGAAAGTAGGGAGGAAGCTGCAGTATTGGCTGGGAAAATGAGACAAAAAAGGGAAATTAAAAAAAGAGAAAAAATACAGGAAAAAAATCCCAAACTAAACACATTATTCAGCTATACCACCCTTCTAGAAAAAAAAAAAAGTAAATTTGCTCAAGGGGGAAATTGCTCTTCCTTGTAACTCTCCCCAAACTTCTGGAGTTGTCCTTCCCACTGCCCCCCTGCAAGGACAGCCTCTTCTCATAAATCTTCAGAGGCGAATGCCTACACTCGACTGCTGTGAGGATACTCTCACCTGCTTATACCAATCTCCTATAATCCTGGAGCTCTGGTTCTCTCTTCCCGAGAGCTTTTAAGATTTGTCTGAAGCAGCAGTAGTTGAAATGAATGCTCTCATCATCACTCTGACCTCAATGAGGGCAGAGACCCTTCCTGTACGCACTCTTCACTGCCTGCCACCCAGGCACGTGTAGGGGAAACATTATTTTTATACACGTATAAAAATTAACCCAATATATCTGTATTTGTTTGTAATTTAGTGCAGATTTGATGAAGGCAAAGTAAGGCTTCCTTTCCATAAAGTCTGGACAATCCCGATCAGTAAAGGTATTCTGATGACAGCAATTAAACATGGGCATCAAAGAAACACTTAAAAATCAATGGGAGTTCGATGTCTAGAGCCACTGGGGAGGTGGAGGTTAGCTGTGAGCTGCACTGCCACTTTTGTGACAGCAGAGCTGCATCCCACGTGAATAGAATAGAATAGAATAGTTCAGTTGGAAGGGACCTACAACGATCATCTAGTCCAACTGCCTGACCACTTCAGGGCTGACCAAAAGTTAAAACATGTTATTAAGGGCATTGTCCAAATGCCTCTTAAACACTGACAGGCATGGGGCATCGAGCACCTCTCTAGGAAGCCTGATCCAGTGTTTGACCACCCTCTCGGTAAAGAAATGCTTCCTAATGTCAAGTCTGAACCTCCCCTGACGCAGCTTTGAACCATTCCCATGCATCCTATCACAGGATACCAGGGAGAAGAGATCAGCACCTCCCTCTCCAATTCCCCTCCTCAGGAAGCTGTAGAGAGCAATGAGGTCGCCCCTCAGCCTCCTTTTCTCCAAACTAGACAAGCCCAAAGTCCTTAGCTGCTCCTCATAGGACATGCCTTGCAGCCCTTTCACCAGCTTTGTTGCCCTCCTCTGGGCACACTCAAGGACCTTAACATCCTTCTTAAATTGTGGGGCTCAGAACTGCACACAGTACTCAAGGTGAGGCTGTGCCAACGCTAAATACAGCAGGATAATCCCCTCTTTTGACCGGCTGGTTATGCTGTGTTTGATGCACCCCAGGATGCGGTTTGCCCTCTTGGCTGCCAGGGCACGAATGCATGCTGTGGCTTCCTGCAGCTTTACTGAGTCTCCCTGATCATCTGGAAGCCCTCCGAGGACCTTGTGTAAAACACGCAGATAATCAAAACCAGCAAACAAATGAGACTTTGCTAAAGATTCTTCCAAATCTGCTGTTTCTCATGTTTGTCTGAAGAAAATCCAATGTCCTAAATGATCACCGCCATTTTTTGGTTTAGGGGATCACATCACTTCCAATTTTTAACTCGAACTCCATGTAATTCAAGAGGTGTACACAAGACTACAGCCACAGACCAAACACTTAGCAAAAATAAGAGTTGAAAAATAAGAAGTCCTGAAAGTCGTGATGTGCTCACATTAATTTTTTCATCCAAAATTTTAAGGACAGACTTGAACAAGACAACAGTGCTAAGCAAAACATGCAAAGACACTTATGTCCTTATTTATTTAAACCAGAAAGTTGATATTTTCTCTACTGAAGTCAATTGCAATTTTAAAATAAATATATCAAAGACAAAAACATAAATGGCACCAGGCCAACATCTTTTTAACATCACAGAAATGAAGCAAATTGGGCAGGGTATAGAAAAGTGGTATAAAAACAGTATTCACTAACCCCTCTATAAATACAACCTAGTCTGAAACAGCATATACAGGATTCAAAAGAAAAATTCCCAGTGGTAATGTTTAAATAATTGTAATTCATAGTCTTTCTCTCAGTGCATGCCAGATTTTATGAAGGCTATAAATCTTTAACGTTATTGAGAAAAAGTAAGATCTTGAAGACATACATGCCACATATATTAGCTCAGGGAAACTAGATTAATCTGCAGCAATAAAAAAAAGCCAGTTCTGCTAAGCCTGATTAAATATTTAGGTCATGTTGTTTCTGTGGCAGAGTTTGAAAAATGCACAGCAAATAACATCTTTTGCTGAGTTTGAAGACTTAATCACTATACTTTCAAAAGAGAGTTATGCTACAACATGACTCTATGGGAAATCCAATATAAAAGCCTTTTTAAAAAAAAGGAAAAAAACCAACAATAAAAGTGTAAGCTAATTAAACTAGCACATATTAGTCAGCACTCCAAACTATCTGTATACATGTGGGGAGAATATCGTGACGTGCTATTAAGATTTTACTACTGTTCATGTTAGATAACTTATGTTCTAGGAATTCCCTATTAGTCATTACTCTTACGTTCCCAAAGACAAACCCAACCAAAATACATTCTATACTCAAATACTACATCGATGATGACAACAATTTACTAGATCATCCATTCCATGAGAATGGTTAATTTATTCTCTGCCTAAAATATCACCTATTAATGTTATTTCATACAGTATAAACAGAAGAAAGGCAAACTGTCAAAAGTCTATCTGCCTTCTTGCCAACAGTAAAATACATCATAAACATCATCTGAAATTAGAATTTTGGGCAAAAGTTTTTATTTCTGTTTAGTACTCTGCTGTTGATGACATGAACAGTGGTACTGATGAACCACAGTAGAGAGAATACTATGTATTTGTTTTTTAGTACCAAGACTATTATGAGATTGATATGCATATGTCCACAGAAAGGTGGTTTGGGGTTCTTTGGGGTGGGTTTCTGCCACTGTGGTGTTAGCACAGTTAAGCTGCTTAAGGTACAATGAAAGTCAGTATCGGGGATGCAGGAGATCGCATTGGCTTTTACCATACTAGAACACAAAACAATTCCTCCTTTTTCAGCCAGTTTCAATATTTTTTTTTATTATTCTTATCTTAAAGTCATAATTAAGGTTGAAAGGGACCTTAGGAGGTCTCTAGCCCAACCTCCTGCTCAAAGCAGGGTTAACACTGAATCCAGACCAGACCAGGATTTTGTTCAGTTGGGTCTTGAAAGCCTCCAGGGACAGAGACTCTATAACTTCTCTGGGCTGCTGTGCCAACCCTTCTCTGGCCATGAAAAATCGTCTTCTTCCATCAGGCTGGAACCTCCTGACTTCAGCTCATGACCATTCTCTCTCATCTTCCTGCCACACACTTCTATAAAGAGCCTGACTCCATTTTCTCAGTAACCTCATCCTATGTGCAGGAATGCTCCTAACCCTTTCTCTGAAACTCCTGCCATAGCCTTGCCCCGAAGCCTTCTCTTCTCCAGGCTAAACAAGCCCAGTTCCCTCAGCCCACCTTCCTACACCAAGTCCTCCAGCCTCCAACCATCGTGGCAGCCCTCCACTGAACTTGCTCCAGTTTAGCAACACCTTTCCTATGTCCAGGGGCCCAAACCCTGGATGCAGTTCTCCAGATATGATCCAACAGACAATGGTCTTGCAATGGCATGAGTCAACTCTCACAGCGCTCTCAGATGTGTTTCACCAGGTCCCATGGACACGTATGTGTCAGTTCTCAAGTAATCCCTGACTTGATCCTTTCTCACTACTGGCACTTCCCTTCCTCCTTGATCCCCACCTAAACTCCTAATCTAAGTAATAGGGTGACTTCTCTTAGCTTTCTAAAAATACTTCATTCTTGCAGGCCTACTTTTCAGATACAAGTATCACTAAATTTATATCTTATAGCACAGAGTGATGACAGGATTTTAAATTACATTATTGCAAAACAGCAGTTTGGGGGCAAGGGGTCATTATAGGGTTAAAGGTGCCATAACAACACCGAACAGAGAAGCATGAAAATTATTTAAATACTTAAGAAGCGATTATTTGTGATAATGTGTCACAGACGTAAGTTCCCATGCCCTGAAGCAGCACTCTGTCACAGTACTGGCCAAATGTACATGACAGGCTTATAAGAGGAATATTACCTTTATGCATGAAAGTATTTATAGCGAAGAAGGGCAAGGAAATGAAAACCAAACAAGTTTTGGAGATGTTTGATAGACTGAAAATCAAATGATAAATATATGAGATTCTTCTACAGAAAGGCCAAATTACCTCTGTACAGATGAAGTTCTATCCAAAAGAACAAAAGGATTTGTATATTAGAAGCAGACACAAGCAACTGATGACCCGTAAGAAAAAAAGATATGAAATAGCTCGGAGGAAGTGTCTATTCGGTACTGATGTTTCAGACAGTGAAGTCTTTAATCACCCAGATGCACCAGTTCCTTGGAAGGCACATATCCCTGGCAGCTTAAGAGATGCTACTAAGGGAATGTTGCTTTTGAAACCTCCTGCGCTTTTATCCTTTGGCTAGACACTTGTGATAATTCACAGGCTCTGCATGGAATTACAGGAGATACCTACGACACCTGCATTAACACGGACATTTGCATCTTAGTCTGCGTGAACTCCATAGGGAGACAACAGCTAGAGCACCATGAGAGAGGGCACCGTGAGGAGTTGGCAGAGCTTGTCCAAGCCCTCGCCCTGTTCCACAGCAGGATTCATCCCATGTGAGCCATGTAAATTGTGGTATTTGGAAAAAGACCTACTTGTGGACCCAAGAGCACAATTAATGAGTTACAGAAACATGTCTCTACACAACTTCACAGCAAATTTATTTATTCATTGCAGAACTAAGTGTATTTACTTTACTTAAAAGCTTGTTCTTTCCTAAACTTGCTGAAGGCCATTACCATTAAAAAGGTTGAGTCATTCAACAGTTATAAAGACCTGATGCACATTAAAGTTGTTAAATCCTGATTCTTTCTTCTGTACCTCTAGTTTCACCCTCCATTTAAAAGTGTCATATGTTTCAAAGTCCAATATTCTCTTTGCAAGCCACGCAAACTACCGTGAAAGTATATGGTGGTGGGAAATAACCTTGGCTCGAGTACTTAAGAGACTCAGAAATTTCATAAACTGTTATCTCATATTCCTAAAATCAGTTAGAAAGCCTGTTTGAAAATCCTCACTTAAGTGCGGGGTCTGAATGAACTCAAAATTTCCATATGTGGTGGAAAGGAAGGTTTTCAGGAGCAATTTGGAGGCCACCGCCACAGTTTGGCTGGGTGTTATCAGTAACTGCTCTGCTTCCCTCCTTGCAGCCACTCATACCTATCCTGGCTTCACACACCTGGAGAGAGAAATCAGTACACTGAACTGCAAAGCTAGAAAAATGTCAGACTTACATAATGACATCAGTTAAAATGTGAAATAAGCAGCACCCTGACAAGAAAAAAAGACTTATAATCAATGCTGTATTTTTGTTTCATACTAATGCTTACTTACAGCCATAATACTATTTTAGTTTGTCAGATAAATTCTTTTAAGTTCATTACTCATTCATTTCTTTAGATCATAGTCCACAGTTTTTTCCAAAGAAAAAATTTCTAAAAAGGAAGGAGTATATGCTGTATCTGAATAAAGTGGTTAATGAGCCAAATACCCTGCAACTGAAGATAAAAGACAGGTTCAAGCAAGTCATTATCTTGAGTCACCTCTATTTCTGTTAAGGAACACTGTCCCATAAATACGTTCCATTCAAAACAAACTGAGAAGACAAGACTGCGGTTTCTAGCATTCTACTAGAATAGCAAATAATAGTTTCTAAAAGACTATCAGAATTCCCTTGGTTTTTTAAATCTCAGAAAATCTTATGCAGCACAATTTATAGCTATAAAACAGACTTTTTGAAACGCAAAATCTCTTAAGATTCACATCTTCAGTGCTCTGTTCATTAGACACCCAAATCCCAAATAATACAGTGGGATACAACCCAGTAAGCATTTTAGTGGCATTAATCTTTTTCTCCAGGCCTGTTAAAAGAAATCAAAATTGCACTAACAGGACTGGAATAATGCTGCTAGCTTTCTCATTTTTGCTTCCTTTCACTGTTAAACATGCAGAAAACTTAAATTACACAACTCAGAACCTCAGTCTACTCTGTAAATTCATCTGTAAAACAATACTAACACAGAAATAGTTATTTCTGTACAGGTTTCCTCAAATATATCTTCTTCTCCATCATAACAGATTTGCAAGATCAACAGTTTTAAAAGCTGGAAGGTTCCACCAAAAAAAGAAAAGTTTAATTCCCCAATTTGAAGACTATTATCAAACTGTACTCTTTCCAAAGACCTTATGTGGCACAATAACTATGAATGGGCCATTCATGATGACTAAAGATAGGACAACGGGACTGTCTACCTCCAAACTGCAGCTCTGCGTTGCATGCAAGAATCTGTATGATGCTCTAGATTCCCTGAAACAGGTATCAAGCCTTCAATAAACTTCAGTTCTATGGCCAAGATTCTGTGCTAATTTGCATCATGTTCATTTAATCACACATTCTGCCAAACAATGACTTACAGCTTGTAAGACACTGAAGTACCACACAATTTCCTGGATGGCAGAAGATTAATGAGATGTCATAATGACTTCCCCCCACAAAACAACGGGATTACCATGATGGTTATGTCTTACAAGTCAGCAGAGACACAAAAAGTGGTCAAGGGCAGAGCAAACTATCTTGTCCGAAGTTGAGCTTTTAGAGTGGTACGTATTTAGACATTAGAAGCCTTTTAAGCCAGGTCAGCAATCAACATAGTATTTTTAAGAGTCCTGTGCCATGATATGCAGAGCAGAGGATAACACAGTTCAACCACTCTGCTTCATGTGAGAAGACCCTGAGACAGAGAGAAGCAACAGTTTGCCCAAGACCCCTCCGTGGTTCACACTGATCCAATCTATCTCAAAATAAAGCTGTGAGTCTGTCCATCTGGGAAGTCTCCATAACCCATGAGCTCGGGGGTCCCAGGCTCCGAACGCTTCTAATGGCATGCAGGGCATTCAACTGCTCGCGCCAGATGGGGGACGAGGGTATTACTGTCCCATCAGGTGCCCACTCAGAATCCCCAGCAGGTTCAACCAGGCTTAAACCAAGTTCAATGAATTTCCATGTTGGAAACAGCTGATATCAGCCTAAAACCTCAACTCCATATGTTACATACAGGCAAAACCAGGCAAGCCCACATGGAGTACTCCTCTTTCTGTTGATACAGTTAAAGCAGCATTTTAATACGCTTGAACACAACTACACTCAATGCATAGTAACAAAGGATGCTTCATTCCTTTTTAAAAATTAACTTATAATTACATTTACTTTGCTAAGTCATACCAGCAAGAGGACACATGCTGCTGATATTCTCTTCTCCCTTATCTCAACAATTGTTATCTCCCCTTTTGTCACAGCCTTTCCTACTAATTGCAATGACACCTCCCAATTTTGGAATGGCTGATCAGCTTATAAACTTCCCCACAGCTAATCTAGGTCAACAAGCTACTAATAAGGCCAGCATATGTTTCTTTTATTTAACGCTATTGAGATCTTTATAAATTGCTTCCGTCTCCCAACAAAAGCCACTCCACAGATTCGGGAACCTCTGTACGTGCAAGATGTACCAGTGACACGGTGGAGGATGAAGAGCATAAAAATCATCTGCAAATAGACCAGTGTGTCTGTGCCTGTGAACAGCTAGTGAAAGAGCAAGCCAAAGCTGCCCAAGGTTGACCGGTTGACACAAAAATCTCTCCAGGTATCCTGCTGTGCACACAACTTCTACTCCTGACAGTCCACAGATTAAAATGAAAGTTCAGGCTCAGTGGCTTAGAGCTGTTTGATCTTCTATTCCCGCAGTGTCCTCTTTCAAACACGGCCTGAACATGAGAATATCATGAAGGCCCTTTTCTGAGAAGCCATTAATTTTCACTCTACTTGGAACATCTAATAAAAATGGGATTACCGTTTTTGTAACATATTGCACTGCATGGTGAGGGGGGGGGGGGAATCTCATTATAAACCAGTTTCTCATGAATAGAGTATCATTTTATACCCAGGTTAGGTAACAAATGTTTTCTCCTCTATACTACAATGCTACAAAACTGTTTCAAAGTTAAGAAGCATTAAAAGCAAAATGTCTTTGAGGTTTTTAATTCTTATTTTTGAGGCAATGTCAACCAGTCAATTCTGTGGCCTTCCAGGCTGAAGAGAATTTATTGCTAAAATCTAAGGCACACAGCACATGTTAAATGCCACCAAAGTGAAGGACACAGGAAAAAAAAATTAACATAAATATTTCAAAGTAACAAATTCATCAGGCAGAGCACTATATGGCAATGAAAGTTTGCTGGGATGAACAGGCCATTTTCTACTGCTTTAAAGCAAACACAGAAAATCAAACAAGCTGGCTGAGTTGCAGATAAATCACCCAAAGTCGAATACACAGAAAGATGCTTCTTCCCTGTTTATTTCAGTGACATGATGTCTGCATGAAAATATTCAGGGATAGGAATTACAGAAAGCCACCTTTTGTACCAACAGGTCCCATCAAAGTACCGAATTAGAGACCAGGGCTGCAGGGCATCCTGCACACTCATGGCCTGCACCATGAGCATCGCCAATGAAATCCAACATAAGCCCAACATTAAAAAAAAAAACAACCTCTTGTTTAGAAAACTTAGAAAATAGTCATACTGTTGCGATAACTTTCATTAAGGTAATTTCGTTCTAGCACAACTACAATCGTCATGTGATGCAAAATAGGAGAAAAAATTACCTATTATTCTTGAACAACTCAGACTGGAGATATTTACATTTCACTACCAGAAACCAGGGATTTGTGGCTATGCCCCTCCCAATATCTGCAGAGTTTACTTATCACTATATCGCTATATACATTTTTAGTGAAACTGTTCATTTCCCTCCAATCCTTTTTTCTTTTCTTTCTGTTATAAAAAAGTAAGAGGAAGTTGATGCTCAGAGAGTTCAGTGTTTAACAGCTCTAGCCACAGGACATTAATTCCAAGACTCCTTTCAGAGCTTGATCTTTTATTATTGTATAATTTGACTTGTGAAGTCTCTTGATGTACGCTGGTGTGAGAGCAGAAGCAGCCTCTTTTCTCTAGGGTTTGCTATTATGGAAACTCCTTTATTACGATTAAGAGATCAGTAAACTGAGATGTAATTTAATGGTCCAATTAAGATCTGAACCCAGAATATGGAAGACTTGTCTATTGATCGTTCTTGCTGTGGCATTAAAAAGCTGCTACCAAAGGCCAGGCTCCCCGTGTGCGTGGTATGATGCAAACCTGTATGTCTCAAAGCATCCTCAGAGCCACGCAGCTCTAGGCAACAGAAATCCCTTGTTACAACAGTACCGACAGAGAAGTAACAAAGGAAGCAGAAACTAGTTTTCTTATTATGAGTTAATAAAGGTATATGTTGGCTATTATGCTATAACTCTATCAGTGACATCTTACTTGCATTATGTTGCTCTTTCATTACCAAAACCTGAAAGCTGCCATTTCTGAAATTAGACTTTTCCAAAATAATGTTTCATGGGGTCAAAGGGTTCCACCTCTAAATTCAGAACAACTTTAGGAAACTTCCTATCTGAAAATGGCTCTCATTTAACACCATTAATTTCCCTGCTGTAAGAAAGACAGAAAAATGAGTTTAATAGAAGTATTGCATACCTTATTCACCTAATTATTTTTGCTCAATTCACACATCTCATTTAAAGTTTGAAATTATTACTATGCTAAAATTTTACCATTTAAAAAAAATCACAATTCCTGTATGAGAAGCAACTCTTCTGTTCCTATACTTAAGTTTTCAAATCAGAATTAAAAACAAATGAGAGTTAGAAACCAAACAGCTTTGAAGCACTCATGCAGCAACCTGGCCTTTTTTTTTCCAAGTTTTTCTCCTTAAGAAGTGCCTTTGATTTGGGTAACTCAATTTCACTAGTTTTCTGCACCAACTGTCCCATCACTATTCTCCAATGAAAGAGGAAGCTGTATGTTAAAGAGCTTCCTGAAAGCACCATGGACATCAAAGAAAAAAAAGGCAGGAAAACCAGAATGCTCACAGAGTGTAAAGCCCTGTGTGAGAGAAATTTATTTATCCTCCTATGTGAGCAGCCTAATGACTTTTGAGCTAGCAATTACATCTCATTATTGGCACTGTTAAAAAATTTTATTAAGCAATTGGTAAATTCTAATTTCACCACATTCACACACTAACAATTTCAGATTTTTCTGTTGAATGTGGCCCCTGATACGCAAGTCAGATCACACATGTCTTGCTGCTGCATAAACTTTTTTCTTCTTTGCTGAACACACATACCGGACTATTTGAATAAACAAATGCCTGGCAAATGCAAAATGTTTTCTGCTCTATACACAGAGATCCTTGTTGAAGAAAGTTTAGGTTTAGAAACACTTCACCAATATATATATAAAATAAATTTAAAACATTTTCAATAAATACTTATAGGCCAGGGAAAAGAGGCTATGGTAGCAGACGTAATTAACACATGTGCTACAGAGTCATCATCATTCTGCCAAACATAGTGACATGTGAAAAATTTGCTTGGTTTCCTCCTTATGCCTAATTTATAAAAGCAACAATTGACATAATCTAGGGGAAAGCAGAGGGAAGTAATATGCTTTCTTCTTTTAAGGACAATACAATACGAAAATTGACAATAATAACAATTAATCTGATTACTTACAGCCTATAAAAAGATAGGCAGGAAAAATAACGTGTCACTCACTCCATCAAATAACATGGGGGATATTACAAAGATGTGCAATTCTATAAAGATGACTGAAAAAGGAATATATTGCAAGAAAAATTTAACTACTTTATTAAAGGACACTGTGAACTAACCACAATTCAGATTCACAAACCCAACAGATATTTATATCATAAGCAAAACCCATTCTTGGATAAGCAGTGAACGCTGTTCTGCAGACAAACTAGTTTTCATTTCTGCAAACCCAAGCACTCAAGAGTTACACCAGTACCCAAGAAGAAGGCACACAATTAAATGATTAAAAATTGTGTGCTAAAATAGAAAAAAAAAATTTCATGGCAAATGTTTTTATAATTCACTCTTTAACTTGGAGTTACTGTTTTAATCAAAAAAGTTTTACAGTACTCTTGTAGTCGGTACTCTGGAACTGACAGAAGAGATTTAATGAGGAACTTCTAATCAGGAACAGTTAACTTTGAAGAAGAAACAAAAGACTAATAAAAAGGAGTCATGGGGCTGAGAAGTCACCACACAAGAATTAAGTCAGCAGATTGCTGGAGACACCTGGCCTGAGAGAAGAAACAGGAGGACACCATAAAAAAGTCAAGCAAGGAAATACCAAATAGGCATGAGAAAACAAGGCTGCTGATAAAGCCGAAGTGAGAATCACTTGAACCATGAGTGAACTATCCTTATTAACATAGTAAAAACCACACCTCCAGCAATGAAGCCCCTGGCCCAAGCAGAGACCCCTACGCACTGAGCATGCTCTATAATTTTAAAACACACTGTACCTTTAAGTAGGAGAGGAGGCTTGCGAAAACCAATAGAAGCAAGGATGAATATGCGGAATTCTAAAAACACTGATAACAGATACTCAGAATGTATAAAATGTCACTGTATGTTAACCAAGGTGTGCTAGCTTTGTGGAGTTACCACCTAGCATCCATCTCTGTGCAGACATGGAATAACTCGATATCTCAACTCTGTGTTATTCGGCTTTTTGCACACCGGGCAAAAGAACCCTGCTTTTGGGACAACATACTGACAATTTTACTTAGAGCATTTAGGGCCATCATTGAAAAAACGGCTGATAAACTTGAAATCATTAGACTCTGGATGCACATTACTCCGTATTTCAAAAAACTAGCTACATGGTTTCATAGGCAGGAATATAAAATACACAGCTACATGCATCTATTATCAAAATTCAGAGACTTCCTTAGGAAAAAGTCAAGTTAAAAGACCAGTTATGAGAAATGCATTTTCTCCTCACACCATACATATTTTTCACTCTCTGTAGCATTAACTACAGTAAGCTTTTTTCTCATCCAGCATGAAATTTGCTGATCAAAGCCACTTGCAGCTGGTAAGTACTTAATTATTACTAAATACACTGCAGTAGCAACACAATGTTTCTACAGAAACTCACACATTACAACTTAAAGACAATTTTTAATCCAGCATAATCATAAACTGAGCCTAAAAAGTGCAGTTTAAAGCAACATCATGTACTCTTGAAGAACTGTCGGGTAAACCCTCCTCAAGTCTGCTGCCTCCCTGGGGCCCGGGTTAAGGACATCACCAGGAAACTTCCCAGCCTGGTACAGCCCTCGGACTACTACCCGTTATTGATCTTCCATGTAGGTGGAGAGGAAGCTGCAACCCGTAGTCCAAAAGCTATCAAGAGAGACTTCAGGGCCTTGGGACGGTTAGTGAGGGAACTGGGAGCACAGGTTATTTTTCCCTCCCTCCTTCCAGTTGCAGCCAGGAACACTGAAAGGAACAGACGGATCCAGTCCATTAATACATGGCTCCGTGGCTGGTGTCATCGTCACAATTTTGGGTTTTTCAACAATGGGATGGCCTACACGGCACCAGGCTTGCTGGCATCTGACAGGATTCACCTTTCTCAAAGTGGGAGAGAGTGGTGTGGAGGGGGAGAGATGCTGGAGTGCATGGAGGACAACTTCTTAAGCCAGGTAATAGACAGCCCTGCCAGAGGGGATGCAGTACTAGACCTGGTGGTCACCAATGTAAGTGAGCTCATTGGTGATGTCAGGATTGGAGGCAGCCTCTGCTGCAGTGATCACACACTGGCAGAGTTCACAATCCGGAGAGGTAAGGGTCGGGTGAAGAGTATAGTCAGGACCCTGAAACTTCCAGCTCTTCAAGGAGTTAATCAACAAGACCCCTTGGGAAACGGCCCTCAGGGACAAGGGAGCAGAACAGAGCTGGCAGATCTTCAAGGATGCTTTCCACAGAGCACAAGAGCTCTCGATCCCCAGGTGCAAGAAATCAGGAAAGGAAGGGAAGAGGCCGGCATGGCTGAGCCATGACCTGTGGGTCAAACTAAAGGGCAAGAAGAGAATGCACAGGCAGTGGAAGAAGGGACTGGCATCTTGGGAAGAGTACAGGGATGCTGCCTGGTTGTGTAAGGATGGGATCAGGAAGGCCAAGGCTCGGCTGGAGCTGAACCTGGCGAGGGACGCAAAGAATAATACGAAGGGCTTCTATAGGTACGTCAACCAGAAAAGGAAGGTTAAGGAAAGCGTACCCCCTCTGATGAGCAGAAGTGGTGAGCTGGTAAAAACAGATGAGGAGAAGGCTGAGGTACTCAACAACTTCTTTGCCTCAGTCTTCACTGGCAACCTCTCTCCTCACACCTCCCGAGTCAATGGGCCATTTGACAGGGATCAGGGGGGCAGAGGTCCTCCCACTGTAAGTGAAGATCAGGTTTGTGACCACCTGAGGAACCTGAACATACATAAGTCTATGGGTCCTGATGGGATGCATCCTGAGGGAATTGGCTGATGTAGTTGCCAAGCCACTCGCCATGATATTTGAAAAGTCATGGCAGTCAGGTGAAGTCCCTGGGGACTGGAAAAAGGGAAATGTTGCAGCCATTTTTAAAAAGGGTAGAAAGGAGGACCCTGGGAACTACCGACCTGGCAGCCTCACCTCTGTGCCTGGGAAGATCATGGAACAGATCCTCCTAGAAGCTATGCTAAGGCACATGGAGGACAGGGAGGTGATTCGGGACAGCCAGCATGGCTTCACCAAGGGCAAGTCCTGCCTGACCAACCTAGTGGCCTTCTATGATGGAGTGACTGCATCAGTGGACGAGGGAAGAGCTATGGATGTCATCTATCTGGACTTCTGTAAGGCCTTTGACACGGTCCCCCACAATATCCTCCTCTCTAAATTGGAAGGATATGGATTTCATGGGCAGACTGTTCGGCGGATAGCAAACTGGCTGGATGGTCGCATCCAGAGGGTAGTGGTCAATGGCTCCATGTCCAGATGGAGAACAGTGACAAGTGGTGTCCCTCCAGGGTCCGTACTGGGGCCAGCACTGTTTAATATCTTCATCAATGACACAGACAGCGGGATCGAGTGCACCTTCAGCAAGTTTGCAGATGACACCAAGCTGAGTGGTACAGTCGACATGCCTGAGGGACAGGATGCCATCCAGAGGGACCTGGACAAGCTGGAGAAATGGGCCTGTGTGAACCTCATGAGGTTCAACAAGGCCAAGTGCAAGGTCCTGCACCTGGGTCGGGGCAATCCCCGTTATCAATACAGGCTGGGGGATGAAGGGATTGAGAGCAGCCCTGAGGAGAAGGACTTGGGGGTACTGATAGATGAAAAGCTGGACATGAGCCAGCAATGTGCTCTCGCAGCCCAGAAAGCCAACCATATCCTGGGCTATATCAAAAGAAGCATGGCCAGCAGGTCGAGGGAGGTGATTCTGCCCCTCTACTCTGCTCTGGTGAGACCCCACCTGGAGTACTGCGTCCAGCTCTGGAGTCCTCAGCACAGGAAGGACATGGACCTGTTGGAGCGGGTCCAGAGGAGGCCACAAAACTGATCAGAGGGATGGAACACCTCTCCTATGAGGAAAGGCTGAGAGAGTTGGGGTTGTTCAGCCTGGAGAAGAGAAGGCTGAGGGGAGACCTTATTGCAGCCTTTCAGTACTTAAAGGGGGCTTACAAGAAAGATGGGGATAGTCTTTTTAGCAGGGCCTGTAGCAATAGGACAAGGGATAATGGTTTTAAACTAAAGGAGGGTAGATTCAGACTAGATATAAGGAAGAAAAGTTTTACTGTGAGGGTGGTGAAACACAGGAATGGGTTGTCCAGAGAGGTGGTAGATGCCCCATCCTTGGAAACATTCAAGGTCAGGCTGGATGGGGCTCTGAGCAACCTGATCTAGTTGCAGATGTCCCTGCCCATTGTAGGGGGGTTGGACTAGATGATGTTTAAAGGTCCCTTCCATCCTAAATCATTCTATGATTCTATAAATATTTTCACTCTAGAAAATCCTGTCAGACTCCTATAAGAGGAAACCATAGCAGAAAAATTAAATTACTAACATAGGAAACTGTAAAACAAATAGTTTGGCTGGGGAGGTGGAACCTCAAATACAGCAGCACATATTAGAATGGATGGGAATTTTTCTTGGTAACGTACGAAACATAATCGACACTACAAAATGATGAAGACTTTGTTGAAGAGTGCAAAGGGAAAGAAGGCTTCAGCCTCCTCTCAGATGAGAGAAGGCAGACTTGGGGAACCACAGTAATGCAGTCATCCATTACAACCATGGATATTTAAGCACACTACTTACAACTGTATTTAAAAAAAAAACAAAAACAAACAAACAAAAAAAACCCAAAAAACCAAACCAAACAAACAAAAAAAAGGACAAACGCAACACTGAGCTACTCCAGTGCCATCAGCTTCAAGGCTGGCTGACTAGTGAGAAGTAGGATTACTATCTCTGCTTCTTCCAGACAGCAACAGAATCAGTACAGCCGGCTCTACATCTCACGCTTTGCTCTCGTAACAGGCATAGCAGGGCTACGATGACACTCAAGTACAACATACTGCACCCTATAGCATGCATGAGTTAAAGTCTCTGATCTGTATCCCTTTTAAGCACACCTTTTTTCCTAATTCCACTTGACTCCTATGAACTTCAGGAGGATGACAGAAACCTCTTTCTTCATATCGTTCCCTGAATCCTACTGAACTCCCTACGATAGCCAAAGAAATCAACAAAATATGACATTGATATAATTATGTGCCATCTTTTGATACTTAAGTTCCTTAAGTCACCTAACAGGGAGAAGTGCAACCGATAAAGTGTTCTTAGTGGTTCACACAGCCCTGCACATGAACAGCTGTGGTGATAGTGTAGGAAAAAAAGGAAAACTAGATAGTGTTTCTAGCCCCATAAAGTTATTTAACGTTAAATATGCATGTCTAATTAGTGAGGTGTATGGCAACCTCTAGTGGTATATGCCTGCTTAGAAAACAGCAAACATTCCAATATATGAAGCTATAGGAAAAGCATTTGCCTTAAGTAATCAGTCATCTTCTTGTCACTAATTCTGTTAGAATGACACGGTGATGAGATGGAAGAATACAGCTGTTCAGGGAAAAACTCTCCTCTTCATGACCAAGTGTCACACATACTAGAGCAGGCAGGCTAGCTGTAGAAAAGCTGAATATCATGAAAGCTGTTTCCAAATAGGTTAAAGGAATTAATGCCACCTGACTTACAGTTTTAAGCGACAAATCGAATACCTGCACTAATATGCCCAGTTAGGTGCATGGCTTTACTTTTTGGTAATTATACTTGTAGAATAGAAACAAAGCAAAGGAAAAACCTACCCTCATTGCAGGTACGTAACACTCCACTTGGCTGTGCTTTGTTGCTTAGAGACTATACAGCCACCTCTGGCAGTCATGTTTGACAATGACGACATCAACACACATTTGATTTTGTTTTTTTTATAATAGTCTACCAATATAATTTAAAGATACTACAAATGTCAGCACTCCACAAATACGTGAGAGACACAGTGCAGCGCAATATCACCCTTGGCACTATGCTGATAAAATAGTTCTGTGTAATTAAAAACAAACCAGTGTTAACAGCAGATAGAGAAGGGAAAGATCTCAAAATCAGGGCAGACTACAGTAGAGGACATCCAACATGAAATGAATACTGCCCTGGATCTTATTATAAAACATCTATTACATCTATTTTTAATTCCAGCAGCTGCTTGTGATAGATTTATACAAATCTGTCAATTTTCACGCTTGCTGGAACGTGATACAAATTACCCAACATTATGAAGTGGTATTTTACTGAGCTCTTAAGTACACTGTATTGAATATTCTCATCTAATTCTTTCATAGAGAACAGTCTTCAGAATTTAAAACAATTGGCAGTCTCTGCTCAGAATAGGATTAGGAAAAAGCCTCCATGGAAATGGAATTACTTCTCACATTAAGGAAGGAATCATTAGAGCATCTGGTGAGGCTTAAATTATGACTGTCTATTCAGTTGTATCGCTAAGCAGATTTTAAGTGTTTCACAGCTATTTAATTTAAAAACCCATACCCTAAAATACTTTATGTAATAGAAAGTACCATCTTCTTTTTAGACTTTCCCTTCATAGAAAACAGTTTTTCATTATGGATACTGTGGTTTAGTCTCTCAGATATGCTCGCACTCTGATGGCAGAACCAGAATAGGAATTTAAATAGAAATATTCTGCTTTGGCATCATGGAGCAAGCTGAGTCCATAAGCGCTGGCTAAATTTAATTATAGTGGCTAACAGACTTCATAAGGTAGGAAAAGGAAGGACAATGTATGCCTCAAAACATCAATCTCTTATGAAATATGTGTGTTCATAAGTATTTATTCCTATTGCTTTTCTTGATAACTAAAACTTTATAACAAATCTGCATATTTTGAGAGGAAATCAGGTTAAAATAATTCCTTTATGGTGCTTAAGCCTGCCAGGGAACCCAAGGTTGTAAAGTTCCTGAGAAGAAAATGTTACCATACTAGCAGTAAAGTCGTAAGGGAGACAAGCTGCCCCTGGAACTGACTCTTCCTTCCAGCCTGCCCATGTCCTAGCCCCACAGGACATTTTACAACAGATTTTAATACATTTTTATAGTAGGGTCTTTTGATTTATAAGCAATCATGATCATAGTGACAAATTAAATCCCAGTCTTGGTGGTCATTTTTGCCTATTGTCTAGATGTACAGTTTTCTACCTGCAAAATATGATCTTTGGTCAACATCACACACAAAAACTGACGGGGGGCGGAAAATCAAACATATTCCCTAACGCTCCTCTTGTTTTTCTGGTTCTGTTTTAAATTTACATTCAACTTTTTCATTACAATTTCTACACTATACTAATATGCAGCGTCTGGGTACAACAAGGCAGAAGCTTAAAAATGACAGCGTGGAATACCTTTGGATTATGTAAGAATATCACATTATATATGATATAATATATATCATATTGCCTTTTTGTTTTGCTTTTTCAATTGATGAGTATGTCCATTTTCTGTACCTATCTTTACATTATATCCAACTATAAAAACACAGCTCCAACTCTGCTGGCACCCAATGGTTGGTATAACCAGCATCCTTCTCAGACTGCTATCCTACCACACTACAGTTGGTTGGATATTGGTTGGTTATTATTTGTAATACTGCCCAGCTCAGATCCCATGCAAAGTTTCTCTGCTAAAAGCCATACAGAAACCACCCAACAGTAGCTACTAAGAGCTTACATCTTTGGAAGAACTAAGAGTTTTGAATATGCCAGTACTATGTGATTGCTCTAAGGTCTCTCTATTTGGCACATTTCAAGTGCGGCTTTGTTAGTCCTTCACACAATAAAAGATAATTTGACAGACAATTTCAATGTGACAGATTTTTTTCCCCTGTTTTCTGCCATTCACCCCTATTGCCCCCTTTCCACATGGATCAGTGTTAAGCAACAACAGAAGTCTGTCTGCCTTCAATAAGAATATCAGCACAATTATGTCATAACTAAAAATCAAGCAGCAATGTTAAAAGTCCCATTGTAACTATGTTAAAAGTCTCACTGTAACTATGCATGTCTAGAGAGATGATGAATAAGGCACTCAAACATCACAGCAGATTATTGAAACATTGCATACATGTAGTGCAAGAGAATTTCTGGGTGTTGCACGCCCTTCCTTGGGTCTTGAGATGGGTTTTAAACATCAAGGAGTCAATCTGCCTCAAAGATGCCATTACAGATGGCAAAAACCACATGTGAGAAGGCTGGAAAAGGCTGGTGTACGGAGGAGCCTCACAGCACATAAAGGGTCCTTTTGCCTTTCTGAGTTGTAAGATTGAGGTGAGATGTGTGTGCCAAGGTACTGAGGTTGCTGCTTCTCTACTGATGGCTGACACCTCTTCTGATAAGCCAGCGGATCACATGCTTAGCCATTTCATAACCCAATTAAATCAAAATAATCCAGTTGAGCTTACTTTGAACCATGAGTTTAAATTTTGAACAGTAGAGGTCCATAAACTCAGAGCATTTTGACAAAAGCCAAGCCACACAGAAATACACATGCAGTTACGCTAGATGACTACAAGATTACTGGGTGGTGATAACAGCCGGCTGTAATGGGACTAGGAAGATAACCTCTTCCTAGCCCAAATATAACCAGAGGAACACATCTCGCTTTGGTCTGCGGAAACAGCAGTAGAATAAAATGGAACAAAATCAGAAACTGGGAACATAAGAAAAAGCTCTCAAGTGGAAAACAAAGTATCACGCTAAAAACCAGATCAAGTTTTTGAGCATCAAGGTAGTATCTCACACCATGCTAGGATCTATGATTTCAGAGGCCAACATTTGCAAATGCTTGGAAAACTCAGACTCCACGTCTACGATTTGAGAAATGAAGAGAGCAGGTATTTAAGACATTGTCTGTGATACGTAAGAGGAAAATAGCTTCAATTCAAATTCTGAACACTCATTATCACTGCCAAGGGTATGAAAAGAGGGCGAGTGTCAAGCAGGGAAGAGGTAATGGCAGAATGCATTCATCCTGGTTACTTGTCCATACTTTTACAACCAACCATTTCCAAAAGAGAAGGGGCTCAGAGAGAATTAAATCCTAAAGAGCAGTGGTTTAAGAACAAGATTTCTCTCTTGTTAACCCAGTCCTTTACAAAGTGTACAGGCACACAATTATCATTTACTTATTTTTGGCACACTGTCTGTACTTGACAAGCACTATAACACTTTATTCCAGATCGCATTAACAAGGACCTTCCCCGTTTCCCTTGGAGTATGGAGCAGGGCTGGCTGCCAGGATAAGAAGGATGCCTGATGCATGATTACCTGCCTTTACAAAGTGGTCTGCAGCACAGATACAAAATAGGAAGGACCAACTTCAATATCTACTTCTTTCAAGTTAGTGACCCTGTTTTCGAACCAGAGCCAATATCGACTATTTATTACTATACAGGCTAATAAACTTTATCACTTGAAAAGCATGGGTGTATGTTTTATTGCCCATATTTGTAGGGCCCCGTCACAAAATGATCATGGTGTTACGTCTGATTTAACAAATTGATCTTTTGCCAAATATGCAGGAAGAAGTAAAGCAAGTTGAAAATCCAGTCTGCATAGTACTTGAGAACCACCACTCAGTGCATTTTTATAACGTGATACATGACTTAAAAAAGCATAATTCACACAAATCCCTGAAAACCTTCCAGTTTGAAAGCAGCTACTGAGCTGTTCTGTTAAGAGAATCAAAAGTCAGAAGTTTCTCAGAGAAACTAATATTTTTTGTGCATTCAGAACAGATACAAGTATGAAGCAAATAACATTTATTCTGGGATTATTTAGTTATTCCGTTATCATTTCAGCTATTTAGTTCATCAGTATCTATTAAGGCATATAAAATTCAAGTTCCTCTGCTCCTGAGTTTCAGCAAAGATGAGTTTCAAGCGAAGTCTATTTCTGAAGTTTTATATTTACCTGATGATCCTCTGAGCAGCATACTGATGAAGTGAGCGGAACTGTGCTGACATATTTGCTAAGGCTGCCAGACAATTTGCATGAAGGTATTTGTCCTGTCAGAAAGAAGAGGAAAGAAAAAAACACATCAAATTGTCCTTTTGATATACACTGACATCTATTGCAGGAATCATTCAAAAGACTGAGTAATATATGTGGCTTTAAAGGACATGGTCAAAAGCATATAGCAGAAATGCAAAGTGTATATACTTGGTGATGTTTTAAATGTTTTCTTAAAATATAAGGCTTATAAAAGAGTGATTGTTTCATACAGATTTCGGCATGTATGTATGTATACATATGTATATGTGTGTGTCTTCATATCTTTAACAATGTTGATTTACAATGACACCATAGATGTAACAAATACTGAAAGACATTCTCCTTCTCTCCCTTCCTCTCTCTCCTTTTTGTAGTCTTATCCTAAGATTTTGTGCTTCATAATTCATCTCCCTATTAACTCTTTCAAAGCATTCTATAGATCCCACAACTATAACCCTATGATACTTCAGAGATCTGGTCTCCTTGTTAGCATCCCTGAAACCATCTGACCAGATAAGCATTTAAAATGATGGCCCTATCAAAGTCAAGGGTTTTCACAGAACGAAACTTGTCCACTTATCCCATCCAATAGGGATTTATTTTCCCTATTCAAGTCTAAAATATGCATTTACATAACATAACAGATTCCAAATCCTGCAAATATATGCCAAGAATGTCCCCATTTCTTCTAATTCTTTTGATCATAAGAGTGAAATCCTTAAGTTTTCCAATTTAAAATATATTTAAATTTTTTTTGCTACTTTTTCATGCAAAAACTTCTGTGCCTTTAATTGTTGAAAAAATATGCAAAAGCATATGATACCATGCTTACATGTTTAAGATAAGGTACAGAATCAAATGCTTGAAAAATGCACAAAAACAATCTGATACAAGGCTATAAAGTTGAAGCAGTTTTGCTTTGCTAGAGCTCAAAAAGGTTTTATGGCCCAGTCACTGTCCTACTTCATAAAAACACTAATAATAAATAGAGCTGAAATTCCCACTTCTGAGTAATTGAATAGAGACAACCAACGTATAAGGAATCATTTCTTCTCATCATCCTAAGGAACTTTTCCTTCTCATCTGAAGATGAGCAGTTCGGTGCCCAAATCGTGGACTTTAGAGAAACCTATTCAATGAATTGAACGATATACAGAGATGGTGTTACAAGTTCAGAACCACTTAATATTGTGCTTAGTTAATATGACTTATCTTCCCATTACTTCCCTCCTGTAAATTCAGATGCCAACTGGTTGCAACAGAATGAAGAAAATTCCACACCCTGTTTAAAATGGAATTCATGCTGTTGAAGTTAGAAATCCACACTACATCCATAAGTGCTACACATAACTCTTACCCTTGTCCGTGTCATGTTGTACTGGATGGTTCTTATCACGACTAGTATCAGAAGACTCCCAAGTGAGATCTCTGTTAAGACACGCTCAGCATACCAAGTGATATTTTTCAATATCTGAAAAAAAAGAACAAACTTCTTCAGCACCTAGGTCTGTATAAGAACACAGAAAGTTGTCTGGACTCTCACATTCCTTAAGATAGGTAAATTAGCTTCCAGCCTCAAATGTGACCAAAACCTATTGTATTCTAAAGCAAGAATAAATAAAAAATAAAAAAAAGACAGACCTCTGCAGTATTATCACCTAGTAGATGTCATCAACTTTATCATAAGTCATGTGGAAACACACTAAGTGTAGAAAGATGATTAAATTTGGCAATTCCCTAATTTCTATGCCCTGTGCCACCACACTCCTATATTCTTTTTGATCTTACCCTTTACACTTTATAAAGTCTCCAGTTTCACCCTAGCCACCTGAGTAATGTTGCCAATTCCTTCCCATTTTCCCTCATTACAAGTTGGGCAAGAGGCAGCATGTATGAGCTCTGACTGATCGGCAAGAGCACACATGCTGAAGGATGCAGCACAGATCAACAGGTTAACTGTTGACTTCACATGGAAGCCCTTCTCCTGCCAGGGATGAGGTCTCTTCCCTTAATAGGTTAGAGAAAGTCATCAGCTAGGTTAAGAGTTTCATATCTTTCAGAGCTCTCCACCATCAGGGTGGATGAAGTTTCCCATCAGTTCTGATTTATTGCAGAAGGAGAATCAATCCACTCTTTCCTCTTAGAGTACTCAGCCGACCAACCTGAAGTGATATAGCAAACATATACACAAAAAAACCCTGCCTTAAAGAACTGGTAAAAATGAATCAACAGCAACTGCTCTAAAACCATGAAGAAGATCCTCTATAAATTCAGGGTTATTCTGGGTGAAAACAAAAATTTGCTTAACAGGGAGTATTCTACACAAAATTCTCACTCTGTATAACTTTGATATATTTGATATATTAAGTACGTTTCATTGAAACTTCATGTTCAGATGTCTTTAAAAAAAAATCCAACCCCCAGCCTCACTGATCAACTACATTAATTAACCTTTTCTCTTAAAAAGTTATGTGAAAACACTCCTGACTATATCCCTTCTTCCCATCTCTTCTTTGGATGAGTGAAAAGAGTCGCCCTTCATTTTACAGCATTTCTGCTTTCACTGGGAGGAAGAGGGAATTCGAACAAGCTCGCTCAGCAAAACCTCTTCTTTCTTTAAGAGAGAGGATAGAGAAGTAACAACCGATTTCCTAGGAGGAGATATGGAAAGCTGGCCACTGAATGAGTTGCAAAAGACAAAGGGAAAGGCAATGCTGGGAACTACCTCCAGCTGCTGCTAATTTTATACTATTTACTCCTTCTAAGATATACACATTCATATAAACTGTGATGGAAAGAATCATAATTTTATTTGTGAAAAAGAAAGGGTATCTGGAAAGCAACATTAAAATCATATATATATGTATACACACACATACAAATTTAATGACATTCTGAAATATTTAAAAAATAGCACTTTCAGAATCTAAAGCCTCATACAGCTACCTAAAAAAAAATTTAAAAAAGGATAATCCATGCAATGATACCTACACAGGCTTCTGAAGGAATATAATACTAAATTCTGCAAAATTTTTGGAAAAATCTGGACCCAAAGTTTAGGCATCTCATTACAAAGTGTTACATCATAGAATCATAGAATCGTTAAGGTTGGAAAAGACCCTTAAGATCACCAAGTCCAACCGTTAACCTAGCACTGCCAAGTCCGCCACTAAACCATGTCCCTAAACACCACGTCTACCTGTCTTTTAAATACCTCCAGGGATGGAGACTCAACCACTTCCCTGGGCAGCCTGTTCCAGTGCCTGACTACCCTTTCAGTGAAGAAGTTTTTCCTAATATCTAATCTAAATCTCCCCTGGCGCAGCTTGAGGCCATTTCCTCTCGTCCTGTTCCTTGTTACTTGGGAGAAGAGACCAACCCCCACCTCACTACAACCTCCTTTCAGGTAGTTGTAGAGAGCAATAAGGTCCCCCCTCAGCCTCCTCTTCTCCAGACTAAACAACCCCAGCTCCCTCAGCCGCTCCTCATAAGACTTGTGCTCTAGACCCTTCACCAGCTTTGTTGCCCTTCTTTGGACACTCTCCAGCACCTCGATGTCCTTCTTGTAGGGAGGGGCCCAAAACTGAACACAGTACTCGAGGTGCGGCCTCGCCAGGGCCGAGTACAGGGGCACTATCACCTCCCTGGTCCTGCTGGTCACACTATTCCTGATACAAGCCAGGATGCTTTTCATACAGTGGAATATGAGTAGGCTATATAGGAGTCCTATAAGAATATTAACAGCACAGTTGTCACTGCAGATGACAACTTGTTTTTAAATGAAACATATTTCTTTGGAGAGAAAATTAAAAGTTGTATTATAAAAAGAACACTTCAGCTAGGAAGTTCTTATTCTCCCTTTCTAATTATCTTCCTGATCTTTGTTTCTGTTCCATCAGTCTGCTTTGGTATTGAATTTTCCCCATGCTCCCTGTAGTTGGGTTTGGAATATCACCAATATAATCAGCCAACGGACCACTGTTGACCAATCCTTCCGAATATGGGTCGCAGCAAGGCAGTTTGATGTATTTTACAGTATGCCTATTGCCAAATTTATTTTCTAGTCAGCAGCCTTAATTTTTGCAGTAAGTTTAAGACACGTACACAGAGCGCGTGCCTCCCACAAAGCCCCATAAACTAAGCAAATGATTTATAGTACAATCTGTGAAGCATCAAAGATCTTAAGCACTATGCTGTTCTGAAGACCCAACAGGCACTCAAAACACCCCAGTAATGCAAATTATATTAGTGTTGAGAAGGGAGAGGTTAGACTATAATTGCTTTATGTCACCTGTTCTGAAATACATACTCAAAAAGCTCTGTAACCTACATATAATTCTGCTTCATTTTATCCATCAACACGTATGTCACAGGCTCTCTTTGCTTTAAGGGTTTCTTTTCATTATCAGTTGGGATCAAGTCCTCCTTCCCTTCCACATCATATTCCCACCTATGCCTTTAAAAGCATTTTTATCAGCTCCAAACACAAAGCAAAGTAAGACCTATCCTATCAAATATGCAGCACGATGACAATGAAAACCTTTGAGAAATGCATCCAATAGTTCCTCTCTCAGCAAACTTTGCACTCATGGCAGAACTATATGTGATCAATCCAAAACATTCAAACTAGCAGAATTAAAAGGAAAAAATAAAACTTTTTAAAAGAAGCATTCTCATAGGACTCCTCCTTTGGGGCAGAAAAGCAGCCACCACCTTAACATACCTGATTTTCTTAGCTACCCGCAGCTTGATGCCCCCTGTAAGTGCCCGGCTGCCCGGGACACCCATTCCCTGACAACCAGCAAGGCACTTGCTTTTTGAGTACTCCACTGCTGAGCTCTGCAATGGGTACCGTGGCTTTTCCCAACATTTGCGATAGCAGTATTGCTGGCAAAAATCAGGGTATTATTTAACACAAGACAATGGGGGATATTATATTTCCCTTAGTATTGTGTAGGATCCTACCATAAGTAATACTTAGTAGTCAAGACATAATTACGTACATTTTATCAAAACTCTTAGTCAATAGATTCTAAAGCAAAACCCAAGTGGACAAAAAAGAATCCTATGGAGCTTATTTTAGACAGAGGTAATACTTTATAAGTACTATCTTTAAAATGCCTTTTTTGGGCTTTTTTGTTTGGTTTTGTGGGGGTTTTTTGAACATTTTTCAGCCTCCCAGGCTCTGCAAATTCCACCTGCACGTACATTTCTTTCATTTACCTCCCACCCTCTTTCTCACCTTAACTCTGTGTCTCTTGGAGCTCTTTCACAGTACAAGAGACATTTGAAATAGCATCTTAATTAGGATTCATCAAACTCTCTCCCCCCTCACTTTACTCCTAGCATACCTGAAAGCCTCTCTTTCGTGAAGTATTTCAGAGAAGACTGCATTTGCCTGTGCTGAAAGATCTTGGTGTTTTTTTGATGAACTTCCTAAAAAGGAGGAACCTCCTAAAAGGATTCTTGCCCATTTATGCGTTGAAAATCATGCACACAAAGGCCTATACAACAAGAGGTACATCCCAAATATCATTACAGACTAGATACGCTAAAATGAAAAAAAGGTATAGCCACTGAAGATGCTTGGCAGGCTCAGGAAATTAATGTTAGTAGGTAAGCTGATGCATTTGAGATACAGAAGTCATTTCTGTACCATATATGAAGAGACAAGACAAATGTTCAGATCATTAAAACAAATAATAATAAAAAAGGTATCTCCGTTATCACATGCTACCTAGTACCTGACTTTTTGTCAGCACCTTCCTATTTCCCAGAAAGGAGCTAGAGTGAAGCCAATAACTATAATCTATAGATGGGAAAACCACTGTTTAATAGTAGTGCAGTGCTGGCTAAGGTGACAAACATCCCCAGCAACAGGCTCAAGTGTGACAATTTCTGGTAAACACCTTTTGCTAAAAGGATAGAAAAATCAGAATACAGGGAAGAAGGAAAGACTTGAGAGGTATTTAAGGGAAGAATGGTCAAGGCTGAGGAAGAAATAGGAAACATGAAATCACTACAAGAAAGGTTTCCACATATAACAGGCTATGAGTGGATACAGAAACAAGTATAATTTCAGGTTATAACAAGTCACTAATACTATTTTAAGACAAAGTGATGATGGTATAAATAAAAGCAAGTCATCCAAAGAGTTTCAGTAAACAAGGACAACTAGCCAGGGTGGACAACACAGAGGATGAACAGGAATAGCCCGAAAGACAAAGAAAAATCCACATGTATTTTCACAAAACAGGCAACTGAAAAGTTAAAAAGCTGTTAGTTGTGTAATCAAAGGATTACACATATGAACTTCACTGCAAGAAGATACTCTGCTAGAGGAGAACTTGATCATCCCAAGGCTGCTAAGCATAAACCTATGATCAGATACAGCAAGTTGGTGGGTTACTTCACAACTGCAAAATGCTAAAATAAGTGTAGACAGTCACTTTGGTTGCAATTAATTGTTTGTGATTTCTTAAAAACAGCTTATTTATGACAATGTGAATGTATCTGTTTTCAAGAGAAGATTTTATATAAATAAATAAATGAACCACTTTGACAACAAAACATATCTCAAGCTGAGCACTTGAACCTGCCAGAAGAAAAATATACTGTTATTTGAAGAACCATATATGATCATTAAGTAATGGTTACATTCTGTAATATATAAACATAACAGGGATAAGTTGTGCTTGCACATTTCATTTCCTGACTTAGAATCATAGAACTGTTCAGGTTGGAAAAGACCCTTAAGCTCATCGAGTCCAACCCTTAACCCAGCACTGCCAAGGCCACCACTAAACCATGTCCCCAAGCACCACATCTCCCCAGCTTCTAAATACCTCCAGGGATGGGGACTCAACCCCTGCCCTGGGCAGCCTGGGCCAGGGCCTGACAGCCCTTTGGGGGAAGAAGTTTTTCCTAATATCCAACCCAAACCTGCCCTGGCGCAGCTTGAGGCCGTTCCCTCTCGTCCCATCGCTTGTTCCTGGGGAGAAGAGACCGACCCCCCCTGGCTCCAGCCTCCTTTCAGGCAGTTGCAGAGAGCGATGAGGGCTCCCCTCAGCCTCCTCTTCTCCAGGCTGAGCCCCCCCAGCTCCCCCAGCCGCTCCTCCCCAGCCTTGTGCTCCAGCCCCTGCCCCAGCCTCGCTGCCCTGCTCTGGCCACGCTCCAGCCCCTCCATGGCCTTCTTGGGGTGAGGGGCCCAGCGCTGAGCACAGCATTCGAGGGGCGGCCTCACCAGTGCCCAGTGCAGGGGCACCATCACCTCCCTGCTCCTGCTGGCCACACTATTCCTGACACAAGCCAGGATGCCATGGGCCCTCTTGGCCACCTGGGCACACTGCTGGCTCATGTTCAGCAGCTGTCGACCAACACCCCCAGGCCCTTTCCCGCCGGGCAGCTCCCAGCCACTCCTCCCCACGCCTGCAGCGGTGCCTGGGGTTGTTGTGCCCCAAGGGCAGGACCCGGCCCTGAGCCTTGTTGACCCTCACCCAGTGGCCTGGGCCCATCGCTCCAGCCTGGCCAGGTCCCTCTGCAGGGCCTTCCTGCCCTCCAGCAGATCGACACTCCCAACATACTTTTAAAAACAAAATATAAACTATGAAAAAGCGTAGTATAAAATACTATTTGTTTTGACATCACACACAGTGGAAATCCAAAGCAATAGTACAGAAAGGACTATTTCCAGACGCTTATTGAAAAGAAAGAATTTTACTCAGTTTGCTCTAAAATGATACCCAAGGGTTGGTTTTTCCCCTCTCTGAGATAAAATACACTTACCCCAAGAAAAAAGATCAACTTACTGATTAAATTGCTAATAAGCTATTTCTTAGTCTCTCATTTACGAGAGAAATAGAAAAGCAATCTCCTCCCACAAATAAAACAAAGCCCATGTCTCCTCCCACCCCCTTTGGTGTTATTTTGTGGGGCACATCCCTGTACTTTACCAACCAAAGTGGAAGAAGTTCCTTGATTCACACTATGATGTATCTCAGGAGTCTCAGGTCCCATCATGCTCTCTCTCACAAAGGGTGACCCCACGGGACAAGAGGAATGGGACTGGAAGAAGTTAGATAACCTCAGGTAGGACCTTGAGCCCGCCAACATCTCCAGTCACATCCTTCTCATCCACCAATGGCTCCCTGTGCTACGTACAAGCCTTCACCCCTCCTGTTCGCCCTCCCTGTAGCCCATACCCAGCTCCTTGCCCTCCCAGACCCCATTCCTTCTCAGATCTTTGTCTTCCCAGCTTCCACTTTCCCCACCCACACCTTGCCCATTCCAGTCTCTCATCAAAAGGTCTGACTTCACCTTCTCCAGCACTCCGCTCCTACCCTGCCTCTTTTTCTCATTTCTTTCCTCTACAATCCCAAATCTTACCTCTTTCTTGTTTAATTCATACCTCTCTCCCCCACTGCACCCATCCCATGTTCCTTGTGCAGCCAGCCACAGCCTCCTTCCAACTTCTCCTAATCATTGTCACATGAGGCTCCTGTTCCTATACACTTTCTTCAGATGTGTAGACGTGGCACTTAGGGACATAGTTTAGTGGTAGACTTGGCAGTGTTAGGTTTATGGTTGGACTCGATCTTAAAGGTCTTTTCCAACCTAAATGATTCTATGATTCTATGTGGCTTCAATCATTGCCAAGCAGCAACAGAATCATCACTGGGTGCACAGTACCATCCCACAGGAGCTGGAAGCAGCACTTACACAAGCTTTAGCTTGTCCCTACATATCTCAGCTGATACATGATCCCTGGGCAGGGGAGGATGCAAACAGCCCAGCTGGCTCTGGAAGCAGCAAAATGAAAATCACCACAGACATCAGGCCACCTCCAGCTACGTATCTGCTTTGCAGATGGAAACAGACTGCTCCCCTTCCCCCGGAGATTTATAATTTGGTCAAATTTAGTCAGATTATCAGCAGCAGAGCCCTACCACAAAGACCACCTGCCCAATTTCAAATTCGTAATGCAAACATGAAGTTACCAGAGCTTGTTAAAGAACACATTGACAGTTGTACCCATGGACAAGATGTGTTCGTGCCCTAGTCTCACTCCAGAAATGGCCAATGGTTATCACTGAAACTTTAAAAACACCAACCCTGGAAAATGACATTCACTGAGACAACTATGCCTTGGAATAGTCCACTATTCTTAAAAAAAAAACCAAACCCAAACAAACAAAAAACCAAACCAAAAACCAACCAAAATTCAAAGTTAAAAAGTTACATACCAGTCCCTGTCACCTCTACTCTCCTCTCCCCCATACTGAAGAAAGCAACCATAGTAGGCAGGCAATGAAATGCCTATTTAAAAAACAAAAACAGCAGCCACCATCCCTCACCTGGTTTTGGGTTTCAGAAGCATGAAACATGAAAGTACCTTAAATTTCAAAATCATCTACGTGCAATCAGTGCCACAATTTGAACAATCTCATTGGTTTGCAAATAATATTAAAAAGGGAAAAAAGAAAAACAAAAAGGTCAGACCTGGGGTGGTCTTGCAAGAGTAATTGAAAAAAAAAATTAAGATGTTTTGATTAATTACTCTTTTTAACATCAGGCTCCTGGACCCCTACAGCTCAGGGTACAAGAACTGCAGATGCAAAGAACAGGAACTCAGTTCTATACATACTGAGCACTGAGATTCTCAGTCTCAGTTTCCTACAACTTCACTTGTGGGATGTTTCTTAACGCAATAAAAGTAAACACAGTTAAATGTGATTTACAGTCTATCACTATTTACTACAGCATATAGTACCATAGCAGCACGATAGGTTACTGCTACATAAAGTACTATATGATGTTATTTTGACATCCAATGTCATTTTATTTACAGTTTTATAAATCAGAAAAGAAAAAAAATCACAAATACTTGTCCCCGTTAGGAATTCTTGCATTTACTTGTTTACTCTGTTGTTGTTTTTATTATTAGCGAAAGAAATTGAGCTCTACGTGGTTACAGGGACCTAACTGCATTAAGCCAATTGCAGGAACAGGACCTATGGTTTTGATCTAGGCAGTTAAGACCACATTCATTTTAAACAAAAAATGCTTCAGCAGTCAAAAAGTTTCTGTGGTTTCCTGAGCTCTTTACCAGTCAGTATAATCACAAGATTCATAAACTGTGCTTACTAAAATTAATATTAAAAATCAATAAATAAGTGTGGGTTAAATACCACAAAGGAAAATAGGCCATAAATGGACTGTACAGTCATGCTTCTTAGAAGAACAGTACACACGCTACACAGCGGCAGAGAGAAAAACAGGTTGACCTAAAATACATCAAATCCTTTTTTTCTTCATACTTTACCCAAGTGATGGGGGGAAAAAAAGAATCCTGCTGTAATTGCTAAAATTTGATAAATATTTGCAGTGAATAAGCGTTTCATTCCAGTTGTGTAACTGACGCTAGATGTTCACGTTTTACAGAAATACCTGTACAGCTTTCCTGATTCCATTCATTTTGCTGCCCTATAATACCCTCTCAGCCTTCAGGAGATGTGGAGTTAATATTTAAGAAAGTATGAGACTAATTTTTTACTTTACAATGTAGTTTTTGAAAAGTAACGTGGTCATTCATACCTGGAAACATCCATTTAAATGATTCAAAAAGATGAGTGAGAGGAAGTGATTTATCAGTATGATTTTGAATCCTTTTTCCATAAAGTGGGGCGCTAACTACACTTAATCCCCATTACGGGATCTGTAGGAACCCACTACCCATATATCCATTCCCCAACAGTTCACAAGATAAGATGCAATGCTCACATTTGTATTTTCATATCCACATCCCTCTGTAAAGTTCAGGAATGCCATAGATAAAGTAGATCAAGAAGGTAACAATTTTTTTTAAAGTATAACAGAATGTGGGTTTTCTATAGATAAGGAATCCTTTCTATAAGGAATACTTAAGAGTTGGTATCACAGTCAGCAACTCTCTTGTCTATATCATAGTTTATTTAGATGACTTTCGGAGTGCACAGTTGAAATTTTGAACAAGGGGAGACCTCCTCTTTCTCCTTCACTGCATCCAATCCATCCATGTGACACCAAGATTAAGAGCAGGGGGCAAGAAAAAGCCTTGAAATTCAATAAGAAAAGCACTGCAAGGGTGGAAAAGTATTCTGCTTAGCCTCCAAGTTCGCTCTCTCTTTTGGCATGAAACATGCCCCCATCCATCAAAGAATGGAGAAAAGGGTAAGAGAAAGAATAGTAAGGAAAAGAGGAGCACAGGAGGAAGAATTAAGGTTATTCCACATCTATCCTCTGCAGTGTCATAGGACTCCATTGGCTTTTGATGGTAAAAGTTTCCATTTTCACAGGTTTTTCTGCAGTAGGGCTAACAGAAGTTCACATAGACAGGCCTGCAGGCTCAGGCACTTCACAGTCACCTCTCAGTCATCTCTCACTACCTAGCTAAGAAGCAAAACTAGCAAAACTCTGGCCACATAACGCTATTAATGAATAGATGCTTCTCACCAGACACTATGGAGTGGGAAAACACAACCACAGAGTAAAAGAAAGACATTGTTAGTGAAAATCTAAAGTAAAATCAAAGATTAAGTTGAAAAGAAGATGGAAGAAGCAAAGGCAGGACTGAAAAAAATCAGTGCAGGGTAAAAGGAACAAGGTGGGGTTTGTTTTTGGTTTTATTACAATGGAAGTAGTAAACTAATATCCACATTGCACAGAAAACACTACAACTATATTGGCAGGGTTAGCTGCAAAGGCAAGAATAAACTGGACAAGAAAACTTGATCTATGTTTTCATTCCACAGCTGGATCCTCATTACCAGTTTTAGGGAAATCTTCCACTTTTACTTGCCCAGTAAGGAATTTATTGAAAGACCACATGTAAAGCCTTTAAAATGAATGAAGAATGATGGGGGAAGAGATTGAGGCAGGAGTGAAACGTTGTCTGCTGTACTCTAACCCTCAACAAGCTCGATTTATCAGAGAAGTTAAATGACTTGGTGATATGGGACCCAAAAATATACATCACACATGTACATGTACGGTGTGTATGTATAGGTTCAAGGCACACGAAGGTGAGGCAGAAGAAAGCTTCAGGAAAATGTTGTTTCAGTCATCTGCATGGTTACTATAGGTGCTCCTCCTAAAAGCTGCTTCCTAAAAGGTACTCCCAGGAGACTGCATATAAACATCGTCTCTTCTTGCTTTCTACATACAGAGCTACAGGAAAGAATGTGAAATTTCAGAGAGTAAATACTGTACTTGGCACCAAGAAAAAATGTCAGTTCCCTTCAAAACAGGCTGGATATTGACCTGGGAGAAGAGTTCTGTTTAGATACCTTGACACTTGCTTCCAGCTTTTTATATTTCACTAATTTCACATAACCCCAAAAGAGCGTTTCCATGTCCCAGTCAAAAAATTAAATAAAACCAGTGGAGATATCTTCTGCATGGTTAAACCACGACAGTAGCTTTAGGAGCTAGGAAACTAGAACATAATTGTCCAAGGTATTCTCCAGCACAGATGGTCAAGGCCCAAAGCTAGTAAAAATTTGGATCATAATATATGGACAACAAAAAATAGGTATTAATCTAGAAAAGAGAAAAAGAAATGCCAAGTAAGGAAGTAACATTCAGTCTGGAAAATAAAACTCCAACTAAAAGCTCCTCTCAGCTGCATCGAACTGGTTAAGCAAAGTTTTTCACGAGAAATAAAAAAGGTTTTCTGTTTTTCTCTCTGTTCTAGCCCCTCCACTTCCATGGCAAACACTCAGCACCTTTGAGGCAGGCTGCCTGGCTATTTCTACGTTAATTTGTAACAGGAAACACCAAAAAAAGACAGAGAAAGAGGTATATGCAGCACCTCCTCTACAAGAGGGAGCGCATTTGTTCATTTCACTCGGGAAAGTTTTGAAATGACTCTTCTACTTCAGGTTACTAGTCCTTAGGAAAGAAATAAGTATATGCCATCAAATTTGGATGAACACATACAGCCTCTGCTGAGGAAACAGATATACAGATGTATCTTTATAAAAATAAATATTTAAACGATTTTTAGAGCTGAAGAATTATTTACCAAAACAACAACTCACCACTTCATGAATGGATCGGTTGAAGCCATCATCCTCTGTAAGTATCAGCAAAATGATAAGAGCCATGTAAACATGGTGTGAATTCCTTTCTTCAACATGATACAGAATTTCAAGAATTGGCAGAACCTTTAGGGAAGGAAAAACGTGTGTATTAGTTTAGTCTTCAAATACCTCAGACAATAAACACAGGAGACTCTAAACCTCCCATGTATCACCCTGCCCTTAACAATATCATAGCAATTCCTCCCTCTTGAAATAACCACCCTTAAATAGTGACGTACAGTGTTCAAACACCTTCCATCTGTTTCATTCTGTCTCCATAACAGAGTCTAAACAAGTTCTTTCTTGTGGTCAGACAGAGAATTTCAATTCCTAATAAATGAGATTTCCAGCCATACCAGTTACCATAGGCTCTGAAAGCTTTAGTTCCCCTCTAGACTATGGGAAAATAAATTGTTAAACAAGATTTTCACCAGTTCAAGCAGGAAAACAATTGTTTCTAACCATTTGTGCTACCACAAGCTTGGTCTGAAAGGAGTTTCCTCATCAAATATAGCCAAGCATATTGCAGCTGAGGTTCACAAAGGCATTTTGAGACCTGAAACCCAAATACCATTTTGGTGTGTGGAGATAATCCCAGAAAAGAACCAGTTTGGGTTGGGTTAAGACTAGAAAAGGCCTGTTTTTCCAATTCTAGATAATATGCAGCCAAACAGAACTGACATTATAATGAGAGTTCAGCCCAAGGTCTTGCAACATTTCCACCAGGATGAACAGCTTAAGCCAAAGTCTTGCAATAATAACGAAAATGAGATTTCATTGCAACAGTAACCATACCTGAATGCTAGTCTAAAGTTAATCCAGATGCAAACATTGTCTCTCTACCAACCGAAAATTAGCTTTCCACTGGCTCAGTACAACGTGGCTTCCCCAGGCTGCAGAAATAGGCCTAAATCACAAAATACCCTGGAAAAAGGAACTGGAGAAAACTCTCAATTCCAAGATAGCGGATGAGATGCAGAATTCGTTCCAAGAAGCTTCTAGACACCTAAAGATTTGCTGATTTTTCAAACAGGCCGAGTGCAGCAGGATGAATCATGTGAAACCTATTCTGGTAAGCAGCCAGGACACCGAGTGCTTCACAAGCCTCTGAAGTTACCAGAATGTTCTATCAACCAGTCCCCAAACAGTTGGAACATATTAAAACACACAACAGTTTCTATTAAAACCAATGAGATTGATCTAAATGCTGCAGGCCACAAAACCTTCTGACAGATGCATTGGCCAGGGTCAAGACAATACTACAACAAAAGCAGAGGGAAAAAATATTTACTCATCACAAACATCGTTCCTTTACCATTTCAAAGGATCCTTCACAAACCTCTCTCTCTAGTTGAAACTGGGGTCGGTATCTTTGCATTTTGTGAATACAGGTCTTGAGAGTAAAGGCCAGGTTTTCCCTAGAATATCTACTTAGCATATACCAAAAAACATTAGTCCTTTTCCTTGGATGGGGGAAAAGGGAGGCAAATGTCACTGCATTAGTCCACTGTTCAAATTATTTCCATCTCCAATATTTGTATTGCACGTAGCTTTGCATGGCTTAAGCTGAAAGTCATTTCCAAGTCCAAGAGTTATGATAAGCTGCATATAGCAGGAAGCAACATAGAACTACCGAAGAATTGCATTTACAACTTGACTTTGCAGGGAGAACAACAAAAGTCTTTCTGAAGGTAACCAGTGGAACAACTTCTGAGTTTTTAAGACAGCTCCCAAATACCCGTGTATTCCTTCAGAATGGCCCAACATTTCTCCTCCACCTATGCACATTAGTATTAGGTCAAACTGTAGTTGAAAAAGTGCATTCATGTTCCTTAAGTGCTCCAAGTCCTAAAAGTGTGTTGCTACAAACTACTTTAAAAAAGGGTATCTTGATTCAGACATTGAAACAAACATTATAGACCTTTCCCTACGAGCCGATACGTGAAAGTACTCTTACTGAGATTTCAGTGTAGCTACTGAAATCATTCTCACTCTGAAAAGTGATTTGGCTCTCCAGATCACTGCATTCACTCTTCCTGCCCCAAACACACCTTGAAAGCTTTCGAAATCCCTTCCCATCTCCACTCCCCTGGCCATGTTTTCCTTTCCGTTCCTCTTTCAGACTTCTCTCCATCTACATACCAGACCAAACTAGAGGCAAATGGCAACTTAACTCTCTCTACCTGCCATTTCCAGATGAAAACTGAATCAATTCGTACAGTTTCCACAACCTTCTTAACACTTTTTCCTTTGTATACTGATTGCTGAGGTATGGACACCTTTAGGACAAGTATTACTGTTCTCAGAACAAAAACTATTTGACAAGCCACCACTTAAATAAAAAAGTTAGGATATAAGATTAAATTAAAATTTTAATTATAATAAAATTTATCTAGAATTGTAACCAAAATGCATTTCTATACTTTTATATGTTACGCACATACATTAGAACTTTTATATCTGTCTTACGCACTGGCATTGTCCAGCCATGTACTAAGAAGACAATAACTGCTGAAGACATGTAAGAAACAAAACAAAGGATACTATTCAACCTCTGTAGACAGTTAATAAGACATGGCCCTGGAAGAAGGAACAAGATGGCAATATAAATCAGCCAGACTAGAAAATACCAAGATAAGCACGAAGGGAGTAAAACCGCTGATAAGACCAAACAGAATCACTTGAATTACAAGTGAACTATCCTAATTAACATAGTAAAAACCACACCTCCAGCAATGAAGCCCCTGGCCCAAGCAAAGACCCCTACCCACTGAGCATGCTCTGTAAATTTAAAACACACTGTACCTTTAAGTAGGAGACAAGGCTTGCAAGAACCAATAGAAGCAAGAATGAATATGCAGAATTGCAAAACACTGATAACAGATACTCAGAATGTATAAAATGTCACCATATGTTAACCAAGATGTGCTTGATTTGTGGGAAACCACCAAGCACCCAGGATTGCACAAACGTGAAATAAATAAGCAATGTCTCTCCTGAGTGTGTGACGATTGACTTATTGCACACCGGATTAACGAATCTGCTTTTCGGACAACATAACCACTTCTTTTTGTATTGCTGGCCCTTTTATTCATAGTCATTAAACTATCATTACTGGACTACTACTAACACTCCTCCATCAGGAGCAGCTTTTAACTGGCAAGACACAGCCACCATTAAAAAGCTACTTTTAATTCCAAAACAAGGGGCAGGTAAAAACAGACACTGAAAATTGCAGGTGCTGTATTCAGTCCAAGGTCAGGAACAGTTTCCCCAGCAGAGAGTTTTAAAATAGCTTGTCTTTAGTATACAACAAAATACAAGACCACATAGCCACACGAGTAACCTGCTTAAGCCAAATTTATACCACAGGAAAAAAATACTGCTGTACCATCAGTTAATATAAATATATCATCACATACATTATTTCAGTCCAGACATGTTGAACAGCAACAAAATGTACAGCATACAGCAGTGCTGCACAGCTCAGCAGCCAAAGCAAACATATTCAACAGAAATAGCTTATTTCTTACAAGCAGATATCTCGCTGGCATTTTTACCTGCAATATGGGTGTTAACTGCTCTTACAAACAGAAGAAGGCTCAACATTCTCCCATCCACAGACCATGACACTATGCTTATGAAAAATTTTGCTAATTGCCCCCTATTTCACCAGTCCCACCACTTCCTGGAGAATCCTTCCGAGTACTTTCAATAAGATCGCCAAATCCCAGATGTGAACATCCCTAAGAGCATCAGATATTAACCCAATTATTTTATAAAATTATACAAAGTGACATGCTGTAAGTTATGGAAGATACACAAACATCCTATTCATTCTACCAATCAGACTGTTATTATAAGAGCAAAAAAGATGCATTGCCTTACTAATGATGAAGCATTATAAAGCACAACAGACGATGAAGTGATTTACATATAACTGACAGAAGTAGATTCATACACAAATAAGGAAGCAAGCTGAGACATTATCTATTGCAACAGTTAACAAAAACACACTGAATCAATTTACAAATTAAACTGAAGTTACGAAAGAGCAAAGACGCATTTCAAAAACCCCTAGAAAATGTCACAGAACAGCTGCTAGTGATGCTTCCTGGGCACCAAAACCGGGAAGTATTAAAATAGGGGAAAACACAGCAAATGTGATGCACTGAGTGCAGTGAAATAGGAACAACCTGCAAAACCCCTAAAAGTTGAAGATGAGCACTCAGCTGACTGCTGACCTGATCTCTCATATAGCACAGACTCTTATACTTCACCCAACTGCCTCTGTATGAAGAGGCCACTAACTTATGCCATATTCCTCCAAAATGTCACCCACCCTCATTCAAAGATACCCATAGAGAGCACTGTTTTGCCTCTGAATTAATTACCTTCACTGTTTTGCTCCCATATCTCTAAGTTGTGGGATTCAACGTCCAGGCTTTAGTTCTTATCACACCTCTCTGCAAGCCGAGAGTCCTTTCTGTTCAAGGCTTTCCCCTTGTGAAGGCACATACCCATCCTGATGCTTCTCAAGCTCTTTTCTGACCAAGTGAGCTAAGTTAGCTTTCTAAGCCTCTGACAGTTTTGTTGTTAAAGCCAAAAAAGACAAAGTTTCTCTACACTCCCTCCATTTTTCCATAGCCTGTAAATATTTTATGAAGTATGGTAGTACACCACCAGAACAGTATGCAGCATGTTAGCACCACTCTTGCAGGTGCCATATAGGGAAGGAAATAATCAGCTACGTTACTCCTGCTGCTTCGACTCGTTTACAAGCCCAAGACTGAATTAGCCTTTTTCACCACAGGGTTGTGATTAGATCGTGATTTCTTTGTCCAGTAACCCTCCCACCCCCAATCCTTTCTCTGTCTGGCTCAGTCTGCCTTACTAAGCAATTAAAACTGCTCTTCCCAGTTAGATGCTGCTCATCCTTACCTACCAGCCTACTAAAAACATGAGGATTGGACAAATATGTCAGTAATGTGTCAGCAATGCTCACAAAAAGCAACAGTATGCATGAAGAGTAAAACGAGAGCAGACCGTTTCAAATTCCGGTATAAAAAAAAATAAATCAAACATGCTGTTGACTTTTCAGTGACACTTTTCTCAATTTTCTCAGCTTTTCCCCAAAGTGTTTAATGTTGCTGATTATTTCTGTGATTCTGGGATTTTCAGATTTTTTTTTTTTTGAGAGGGAGGAAAGATAGGTGATAATATATGAAAATATCCCACATTGCAGAGCACCTAAGTACGTGCATCTGTAGTTGTTTTGACACACGCACCTCATGCTTTTTCGGGAAGTTTTACAACATATCAGACATCATAATTATAAAACAATGCACACACCTAACCTTTATTTCTCTAAAGTAAATCAATATGGTCAGCAGCTGTGAAACCTGTCATATCACATATTAACAGCCCAGAAAATTAAATATGACCATTTGTTCACAGAATTCATGCAAAATGACTCAGCCCTCACCTAGATAATCTGCAGCGGACTACACAGGAGTTAAGTCTTGAATCAATTCAATATCAATCATCTCACCCAAGTTTGCCAACAGTGGTGTCTATCAACTCTGATTTTAGCAATGCATCTCCTAGAACTTGGACCGAGACCAAACAAACAGGCAAGGGATCTAATTATCTGGCAAGATTTCAAATATTAAAATGGAAAGGGTTCTCTGTTCCATTACCAATTCCCCTAGACATCTTATTAAAGGAATGTTTTTTAATAAGTAAGATTTGTTAAAGTGGTTTGTGACATTACTAAACGTAGTAGGGAGCATAAGCTAATTTATAACCTACAAAAACTGTACCAGGTGTCTGTTATATTGGCTATGAACCACAATTCTATTTAAAGCAGCTAAAAAGTCACTACAGTTGCATTTCTATAAAATCTGTCAGCTGCTCCTTGAGCAGTTTCAGTCTCAGGACAACCCTGTAAGACATTTGGCATATTAGTCAAGTTACAGCTCATTTTGTTAACTGTTATCCCTATATGCACACAGTAAGCTTGTGTAACTTTTTGGCCTGAATAGCTAAAAAAGAAAAATAAAATAATGAATAGAATGATATCTGCTACCAGTTTCTTTACACCATGCCCAGAGGCTAGCAGGTTTGACCTGAATCAGAGAGTGGCACTGAAAAAGAGGGAATCAAAGACAGCCTGGTAGCTTCATCAGTACTATCTTTTACTGCAATGACGTGTTTAGCATCATACTCCTGAGATGACAAAATAAAAGAGAGCAAGTGAGCCAGAACTGGTGAATAAGCGAGCCAGAATCTACTGCCCCCACCACAGAACAGGGGACACTGGCAGCTGGTAACACCCTAGCTTCCAGGACCACCCCGTCACAATGAGTTGTCCTGGTTTCAGCTGGGATAGAGTTAATTTTCTTCCTAGTAGCTGGTATAGTGCTGTGTTTTGGATTTAGGATGAGAATAATGTTGATAACATGCTGATGTTTTAGTTGTTGCTAAGTAGGGCTTACACCAGTCAAGGACTTTTCAGCTTCCCATGCTCTGCCAGGTGCACAAGAAGCTGGGAGGGGGCACAGCTAGGACAGCTGACCCAGACTGGCCAAAGGGCTATTCCATACCACATGATGTCATGCTCAGTATATAAACTGGGGGAGTTGGCCAGGGGGCAGTGATTGCTGCTCGGGGACGTGCTGGGCATCATGCGGCGGGTGGTGAGCAATTGCACTGTGCATCACTTGTACATTATTATTGTATTAGTATTATTATATTATTATTATTACTACTATTCCATGTTATTTTACTACAATTATTAAACTGTTCTTATCTCAACCCATGAGTTTTCTCACTTTCACCCTTCCAGTTCTCTCCCCCATCCCACCGGTGGGGCGGGGCTTGAGCGAACAGCTGTGTGGTGCATAGTTGCTGGCTGGGGTTAAACCACAACAGTCCTTTTCGGCACCCAACGTGGAGCTCGAAGGGTTTGAAATAATAACAGATTAACCAGAGTGTATTAAGGAATTTGTATCTGTTAACAGTTGCCGGTCATAATATTGATTGATCTGTTCTCGGTATTAGTCTACCTGATCCACACCATGCTCTTGTTTTTGCAGTACGTGTTAAAGATTGGTGTTGGGTTTTGCAGTTTGCTGTGCTCTGCAGTGATTAGTGAAATTTTGCCTGGGAGATATGTTATTAAAACACTGACCTTGAGCTTTATCTGGTATTTGGGTTCTGTAGCAAAGCTATTACTGTACTTCGGGTACCACATCATGGAGCACAGAATCATAGAATGCCCTGAGTTGGAAGGGACCCACAAGGATCATCGAGTCCAACTCCTCTGTCCCTGCATAGGACAACCCCAAAATTCACACCATATGTCTGAGGGCGCTGTCCAATTGCTTCTTGAATGTTGTCAGGCTTGGCGCTGTGACTGCCTCCCGGGGGAGCTTGTTCCAGTGCTCCACCACCCTCTGGGTGAAGAACCTTTTCCTAATGTCCAACCTAAACCTCCCCTGACATATCTTCCTGCTGTTCCCTCGGGTCCTATCATTGGTCGCCAGGGAGAAGAGATCAGCGCTTGCCCCTCCTCCTTCCCTTGTGAGGAAGCTGTAGACTGCGATGAGGTCTCCCCTCAGTCTCCTCTTCTCCAGGCTGAACAGACCAAGTGACTTCAGCTGCTCCTCGTACGGCTTCCCCTCTAAACCCTTCACCATCTTTGTGGCTCTCCTCTGGACACTCTCTAGTAGCTTTGTATCCTTTTTGTACTGTGGCACCCAAAACTGCACACAGTACTCAAGAGGAGGCCGCACCAGCGCAGAGTGGAGCGGGACAATCACCTCCCTCGACCGGCTAGCAATACAGTGCTTGATGTGCCCCAGGACACGGTTGGCCCTCCTGGCTGCCAGGGCACACTGTTGGCTCACATTCAACTTGCCGTCGACCAGAACCCCCAGATCCCTCTCCGCGGGGCTGCTCTCCAGCCTCTCGTTCCCCAGTCTGTATGTACATCCAGGGCTGCCCTGTCCCAGGTGCAAAATCCGGCACTTGCCCTTGTTAAACTTCATATGGTTGGTGATTGCCCAGCTCTCTAATTTGTCCAGATCTCTCTGCAGGGCCTCTCTGCCCTCGAGAGTGTCAACAGCTCCTCCCAATTTTGTGTCATCGGCAAACTTTGATAACAAACCATCCAGTCCTGCATCCAAGTCATTTATGAAGATATTGAAGAGCACTGGCCCCAAGATGGATCCCCGCGGAACCCCGCTAATGACTGGTCGCCAGCCCAATGTAACCCCATTTACTATAACCCTTTGAGCCTGATCCGTCAGCCAATTGCACACCCGTTGCATTCTGTGTTTATCCAGCTGTATGCTGGACATTTTGTCCAGGAGGATACTGTGAGAGACAGTCTCGAAGGCTTTACTGAAGTCCAAAAAGACTACATCGACTTGCTTCGCTTGATCAACTAGGTGGGTAACCTTGTCATAGAAGGAAATCAAGTTTGTCAAGCAGTGCTCTGAGAAGTTTTTTATGGAGGAAATACAGAATAGCACCATGGTTGCTTTCTTATATGATGTTTCCTCCTTCATTGCAACAACTTTTCAGTATCTTGAACATCCTTGGGTAGTTAAAATATATCTATTGGTAGTTCTTGGGAATATTGTTTCAGTTTTATCTAAGGTTAATAAGCAGTTTAAGAATATCATCCAGAGATCTGCCCCAAGGCTGGACAGTTATGAGTGGCAGGGTGTGTGGGAGAGCATGGGCAAGTACCTAGGACAGTGGGCACCTCCAATGTTTTGGAACTTCACCCCTCAACAAGTGCAGAATCCTGAAAAACTAGTACAGTATTTGGAAAAAGTACGCTGTCACCCTGGCAACTGGTGGGCACATTGTCACCTGGATGCTCCAATGCTGGGATAATGGGGCCAGTAGCCTGGAATTAGAGGGTAGGGAAGCCAAGCAGCTGGGATCCCTTTCTAGGGAAGGGGGCATTGACAAAGCAATTGGAAAAGGGGCAAAAGCCCTCAGCCTCTGGAGGCGACTCCTGTCAGGCGTGAAGGAAAGGTATCCCTTCAAGGAAGATGTTATATATGTCACCCAGGCAAGTGGACCACCATGGAGAGAGGTATCCAGTACCTGGGGGAATTAGCTGTGCTGGAGATGATTTATGGCGACCTGGACAATGAGCAGTTATCCAAAGATCCAGATGAAGTCCAACGCAAACAACTCATGTGGCGGAAGTTTGTACAGAGCGCACCATCATCGTACACAAACTCATTGGCAATACTGACCTAGAAAGATGAAGAGGGACCAACGGTGGATGAATTGGCTGGCCAACTCTGACAATACGAAGAAAGTCTCTCTTCCTCCATACGGGCCTGCGTCGTGGCTGGGGAGAAACTGCCTAACACGCTAGCTGAGAAATTATCCCAGGAGTTCCAGCAATTCAAAGAGGACATGTCCTACTCATCACCTGTATGGACCAGTGTCTCAGCCATTAGGAGTAAGCATCCCTCTCTTCAAGAGAGAAGATATAGTGGATACACACCACAAGCCACCCTGGGGTTTTATCTGTGTGGCCATGGAGAGGACATGAGGAAGTGGGATGGAGAAATCTACCTCGACCCTAGAGGCACAGGTACGTGAGTCTCAAGGAAAAACAACTGCAAAAGGTGGTTCTTCCAGGAAAATTGCTGCTCCAGTTTCCAGTGAGCAGTTCCCTAGACAGGATAAAAGGACTGATTTTGCTTCCGATCTCAATAAAGGGGTTTTTGATTTGCATTTACAAGAAGTGAGGAACGAATGCTATGAGCAGGACTAGAGGGGCCCTGCCTCCAGCCAGGGGGAGAAAAGGGACAACCGGGTGTACTGGACTGTGTGGATTCGATGGCCTGGCACATCAGTCCCACAGGAGTATAAGGCTTTAGTGGACACCCATGCACAGTGTACCCTAATGCCATCAAGCTATGAAGGGGCAGAACCCATCTGTATTTCTGGAGTGACAGGGGGATCCCAACAGCTGACTGTATTGGAGGCTGAAGTGACCTTAACCAGGAAGGAGTGGCAGAAGCACCCCATTGTGACTGGCCCAAAGGCTCAGTGCATCCTTGGCATAGACTACCTCAGGAGAGGGTATTTCAAGGACCCAAAAGGGTACAGGTGGGCTTTTGGCATAGCTGCCTTGGAGATGGAGGAAATTAAACAGCTGTCTGTCCGCCCTGCCTGGTCTCTCAGAGGACCCTTCTGTTGTGGGGTTGCTGAGGGTCAAAGAACAACAGGTGCCAATCGCTACCACAACAGTGCACCAGCAGCAATATCGCACCAACAGAGACTCCCTGATTCCCATCCATAAGCTGATTTGTCGACTGGAGAGCCAAGGAGTGATCAGCAAGACTCGCTCACCTTTTAACAGCCCCATATGGCCAGTGTGAAAGTCTAATGGAGAGTGGAGACTAACAGTAGACTATCAGGGCCTGAACGAAGTCACGCCGCCACTGAGCGCTGCCGTGCCGGACATGCTAGAACTTCAATACGAACTGGAGTCAAAGGCAGCCAAGTGGTATGCCACCATTGACATCGATAATGCGTTTTTCTCAATCCCTTTGGCAGCAGAGTGCAGGCCACAGTTTGCTTTCACTTGGAGGGGGGTCCAGTACACCTGGAATCGACTGCCCCAGGGGTGGAAACACAGCCCCACCACTTGCCATGGACTGATCCAGACTGCATTGGAACAGGGCGGGGCTCCGAAACACCTGCAATACATTGATGACATCATTGTGTGGGGCAACACAGCAGCAGAAGTTTTTGAGAAAGGGAAGAAAGTAGTCCAAATCCTTCTGGAGGCTGGCTTTGCCATAAAACAAAGTAAGGTCAAGGGACCTGCACAGGAGATCCAGTTCTTAGGAATAAAATGGCAAGATGGACGTCGTCAGATCCCAATGGATGTGATCAACAAAATAACAGCCATGTCTCCACCAACCAGCAAAAAGGAAACACAGGCTTTCTTGGGCGTTGTGGGTTTTTGGAGAATGCGTATTCCAAATTACAGTCTGATCATAAGTCCTCTCTATCAAGTGACCAGGAAGAACTATTTCAAATGGGGCCCTGAGCAACGACAAGCCTTTGAACAAATTAAACAGGAGATATAGTCCATGCAGTCGCCCTTGGGCCAGTCCGGGCAGGACAAGATGTAAAAAATGTGCTCTACACTGCAGCCGGGGAGAATGGCCCTACCTGGAGCCTCTGGCAGAAAGCACCAGGGGAGACTCCAGGTCGACCCCTAGGGTTTTGGAGTCAGGGATACAGAGGATCCGAGGCTGGCTATACTCCAACTGAAAAAGAGATATTGGCAGCATATGAAGGGGTTCGAGCCGCTTTGGAAGTGGTTGGTACTGAAGCACAGCTCCTCCTGGCAGCCCGACTGCCGGTGCTAGGCTTGGATGTTCAAAGGATGTCCCCTGTACACATCATGCAACTGATGCTACATGGAGTAAGTGGGTCACACTGATCACACAACGGGCTCGAATAGGAAACCCCAGTCAACCAGGAATCTTGGGAGTGATCATGGACTGGCCAGAAGGCAAAGATTTCGGAATATCGCCAGAGGAGGAGGTGACGCGTGCTGAGGAGGCCCCACTGTATAATAAACTACCAGAAAATGAGAAGCAATATGCCCTGTTCACTAATGGGTCCTGTCATCTTGTGGGGAAGCATCGGAGGTGGAAAGCTGCTGTATGGAATCCCGTACGACAAGTTGCAGAAACTGCTGAAGGAGAAGGTGAATCGAGTCAGTTTGCAGAGGTGAAAGCCATCCAGCTGGCTTTAGATATTGCTGAACGAGAAAAGTGGCCAATGCTCTATCTCTGTACTGACTCGTGGATGGTGGCAAATGCCCTGTGGGGGTGGTTACAGCAATGGAAGCAGAGCAACTGGCAGCGCAGAGGCAAACCCATCTGGGCTGCCACATTGTGGCAAAATATTGCTGCCCGGATAGAAAACCTGGTTGTAAAAGTATGTCACATAAATGCTCACTTACCCAAGAGTCAGGCCACTGAAGAACATCAAAACCACCAGCAGGTGGATCAGGCTGCTAAGATTCAAGTGGCTCAGGTGGACCTGGACTGGCAACAGAAGGGTGAATTATTTCTAGTTTGGTGGGCCCATGACACCTCAGGCCATCAAGGAAGAGATGCAACATATAGATGGGCTCGTGATCGAGGGGTGGATCTGACCATGGACACTATGGCACAGGTTATCCATGAATGCGAAACATGCGCTGCAATCAAGCAAGCCAAGTGGTTCAAGCCTCTCTGGTATGGAGGACGATGGCTGAAATACAGATATGGGGAGGCCTGGCAGATTGATTAGATCACACTCCCACAAACCCGCCAAGGCAAACGCCATGTGCTTACAATGGTGGAAGCAACCACCGGATGGCTGGAAACATATCCCGTGCCCCATGCCACCGCCTGGAACACTATCCTGGGCCTTGAATAGCAAGTCCTATGGCGACATGGCACCCCAGAAAGAATTGAGTCAGGTAACGGAACTCATTTCCAAAACAGCCTCATAGACACATGGGCCAAAGAGCATGGCATTGAGTGGGTGTATCACATCCCCTATCATGCACCAGCCTCCGGGAAAATAGAACGATACAATGGACTGTTAAAGACTACACTGAGAGCAATGGGTGCTGGGACATTTAGACACTGGGATACACATTCAGCAAAGGCCACCTGGTTAGTCAACACCAGGGGATCTGCCGATTGAGCTGGCCTTGCCCAGTCAAGACTTTTACGTACTGTAGAGGGGGATAAAGTCCCTGTAGTGCACATAAAAAATATGATGGGGAAGACAGTCTGGGTTACTCCCGCCTCAGGCAAAGGTAAACCCATTCGTGGGATTGCTTTTGCTCAAGGACCAGGGTGCACTTGGTGGGTGATGTGGGAGGATGGGGAAGTCCAAAGTGTACCTCAAGGGGATTTGATTTTGGGTGAAAATAACCAATGAACTGAATTGTATAATGTTAGTTGCTATATAATACTGGATGTCATCACTTCTATGGTTACTATGTGCCATATCAACGGTATACAGTAAGAATCACCCAAATTAATGAAGAATGAACTTTGAGGACACCGAGCAAAGTGCAGTGGTGATAGAACCTGAGCTGACTTCAGCATGCAATAATCCACCACCACACACCATCTCTCCTGCCCTGAAAGACTGTTATGACAGATGAAGCCCAAAATCATGGACTAAATGAACTGAACCAACATTTTAGAGGGATAGCCCATAGACTAAGGAAATTATATGCATGTGTGTGTGTGTATATATATATCAAAAGACTAGAAAAGTGGTGGTGATTAATTGGAATGTATTGGAAAGTGTAAGACATGGGCATGACGTATATGGTATGAAATAAGGGGTGGATATTGTCCTGGTTTCAGCTGCGATAGCGTTAATTTTCTTCTTAGTAGCTGGTATAACGCTGTGTTTTGGATGTAGGATGAGAAGAATGTTGATAACACACTGATGTTTTAGTTGTTGCTAAGTAGGGCTTATACCAGTCAAGGACTTTTCAGCTTCCCATGCTCTGCGTGGCGCACAAGAAGCTGGGAGGGGGCACAGCCAGGACAGCGGACCCAGACTGGCCAAAGGGCTATTCCATACCACATGACATCATGCTCAGTATATAAACTGGGGAGAGTTGGCCAGGGGGCAGCGATCGCTGATCGGGGACGGGCTGGGCACTGGTCAATGGGTGGTGAGCAATTGTATAGTATATCTCTTGCTTTGTATATTATTACTATTGTATTATTATTATTATTATTATTACTACTACTAGTATTACTACTGTTCTATTTTTATTTTACTTCAGTTATTAAACTATTCTTATCTCAACCCATGATTTTTCTCACTTTTACCCTTCCAATTCTCTCCCCCATCCCACGGGGGGGGGGGGGGAGTGAGCAAGCAGCTGTGTGGTGCTTAGTTGCTGGCTGGAGTTAAACCACAACATGAGTATAAGCCAAGCAGAGCAATACTGTCCTGGTTTCAGCTGGGATAGAGTTAATTTTCTTCTTAGTAGCTGGTATAGTGCCGTGTTTTGGATTTAGGATGAGAATAATGTTGATAACACACTGATGTTTTAGTTGTTGCTAAGTAGTGCTTACACCAGTCAAGGACTTTTCAGCTTCCCATGCTCTGCGTGGCGCACAAGAAGCTGGGAGGGGGCACAGCCAGGACAGCGGACCCAGACTGGCCACAGGGCTATTCCATTCCATATGACATCATGCTCAGTATATAACTGGGGCAAGTTGGCCGGGGGGGAAGGGATTGCTGCTCGGGAACAGGCTGGGCATCAGTCAGGGGGTGGTGAGCAATTGTGTCATGTAGCACTTGCTTTGTACATTATTATTGTATTATATTATTATTATTACTACTACTACTACCATTCTATTTCATTTTACTTCAATTATTAAACTGTTCTTATCTCAACCCAGGAGTTGTCTGACTTTCACCCTTCCAATTCTCTCCCCCACCCCACTGGGGGGGAGTGAGTGAGCGGCTGTGTGGTTCATAGTTGCTGGCTGGGGTTAAACCACAACAAATACTTACAAGATTTTCTATGTCTGTTCGTGCCAACACATATGTCCGTACATTGCTGTTTTGATGCAGAAGCATGTATAAAAGAAGAGTCGCTTGATCAGATTTCTGCTGCTCACACAAAGCTGTGTATAAACTGTTAAAATTAATCTGGAAAGCGTGTGGATTTGATGAAGAAAAAGCAGTGCTATCTGAAATAAAGAAATAAAAACCCCAATTTTTAACAAATACATTTATCACCCAGCTATTTGTTAACTTTATAAAATCTCTCGGTGAAATATTTTATACGGACACCACAGTAAGGAGGAAACAAAATTCATCCATGACTGTTACAACCAATGGTCATAAACCTTAATAGGGTCTCATGAAGCTTCAGTTGTGCCAAAAAGCTGAGGTTGTCCTCCCACATGAGGTCCAGTAAGACCCCTGCATCTGCACAAGACACTCCTCTTTTTTCATAAAGCTATTCTGTTTGTCCAAATGGCTTCCACTGTTTGAAAGGAAGGCAATCCCAGGAGCTGCTGCAAGGACGGCAGCTGCAGTGTCTTCTCTGGAACCGATTGCCCTGATGATTCATGTATTTGCAAACCCTGCACGCCGAACTTCCAGGTTTAGTTCACTGTCATCAAGGTGGAGTATCTCCTGTCCATTTGTTGGCATGAAGGGCAGATGCATATAGGTCAAAACTATCAGTATGTTTTCAGTGAAACACAGGTGTTGTCAGGACTTTAAAGATGCACGTGTGGTGGGGAGTTTAGTGGGTTAATTAAAATGATTTAAAACACCACGTCATATAGTCTAACATCCCTCAAAGTAACAGCAGTTTGTTCATGTTCACAATGTAATCTGTGCCAGAGCTGGAAGGGAGAATAAAACAGATTTTTGTTCACAGAACCTTTTCACAAGAAGCTTTACCAGTTTCAACAAAAATGTCCGTCAGCACAGAGCTCTAACATCTAGGATTTTACAGTGGAAATGGAAAAAGCAAGTGTGATGGTCAATGCACTCATACTCATGTCAGAAAGCCAGATTTATGTCCTTACTCAGTCTCCAGATCTCCCCAAGTCAGAGATTTTGCCTTTGTTTTTTTTTGTTGTTTTTTTTTTTTTTGTTTTTTGTTTTTTTTTTTTTTTACAAAAAACCTTTGAGAGTGCAAGGTTTTCACAGAATCACAGAATCGTTAAGGTTGGAAAAGACCCTTAAGATCGAGTCCAACCATTAACCTATCACTGCCAAGTCCACCACTAAACCATGTCCTCAAGCACCACGTCTACCCCATCTTTTAAATACCTCCAGGGATTATTGTTCCAGTGCAGAGCAGGTACATTTCTCTACTCTCCAAAAGCTTCAAGGAAATTTGTATGAAGTATTTTCCTGTCCAGCTCTGTTCAAAAACATCCATTCAAAACATGCATCTTCTGTGATGATACATGAAGTAGGACGAGTCTGCCTTTTTGAGCTGATTTATTTCAGCATCCTGGCAACTGAATACAAAGGCTATCTTTTCTGAGCACGCAAACAAGCTATGCATATGGAAAAATTACAGCAATTTCATGGCAAGAGGATATTCTGGGAACAATAGCAGTTTGGATACTCAAGTATACTAAAGGTCTGGACTTAAAAATTTCTGTATTACTATAAACAAGATGTCCAAAGTTGAAGAATTTAACTAAAATTCCTTTGTTCCCACAATAACAGACTACAGATTTCTGAACTGTTTATCGTTTATTAAAAATGCATTAACTTAGGAAAGCTCTGCTGTATAAAACAGTGCGACAATACTACTACTCCTGTACACTGATTTGTGGACAGAAGGGATTTTTAAGGGAGGAAGAAAAGACTCAAAAGGATAAAGGAAAAAACAACAATGCAAATTTCAAACCCTGCTTTTTACAAGTCATTTAACAAGCAAGTGGTATTACAATAGCCAGCATGCTAGGCAGCAACTATTGCACTTCATTGAAATCTTCCTTTTTCCTCAAATCCCAAAAGACTTCTCAGATATTATAGACTGCACCACCATGGAAAATGGTGAGAACAGTGTCACCATACGTGTGCCCACGGGCAGCAACCGTGAGCCAAGACAAATCTGGCTCTTAAATGGGTACTCCCATGGTTTCCTACCAAACTTTTCCACTCTTCTGGAGGAATCTCTATACTGGTAGGGACTGATCACACAAACACTCCCTACACCCACTGAGATGTGGGTGTCTCGCTTTCCCCTTTCTTTTTAGCCTGTATTCTTAGCAAAGTTTCTAAATAGCTTTCAGTATGGAAGAATGTGGTAGTTGTCACTTATTTTGAACAATATCTCCACCCTCTTTGGAAGGAAAAAGTGCTTGGAAGACCTGCAGGAGCCCCAGAGGAGCCCTGGCTCCCACCGGGTTTCTGGGGGCCCGGCAGAGACGGCGTGCCGGGGAGCCGTGGCTTCTCTTGGCTTGGGCGAGGGGCGATGGCTCCAGTCGTTCAGCTGAACTCAGCAGGAGGCACTGGAGCAAACACTTCTCCTTTCTGCAGGAGTCGGGAGGCACTGCCACACAGAGGTGAGACACAGCCCATCGGCAATGAAAACCCTGCCTCTCCCCAAAACGATGTACCAACAGGCAGAGGAGAGGCCAAAGCCTGGCTTTTCTGAACTACCATTTCTGCCCCCACACCCCCTTCAATCACTGATTGTCATTATGGACCAATTGGTTTAAAACCATCCTGCTTCAGGTGAGTATTTCTCTTTACTAGGGAAAATTTGGATGTAGACAGCAAAATCAGATCAATTCAACATGCTCCATTAAGCAGGGAGCTGATGCCACAGTTCCTTAGCTGAGGAGTGTCCATTGACTTTCAAGCTTCACTTCAGTGGATGTTTAAACCATGCCACTTATATTTATAGCACTTTGCTATTGGTTTTATTAAAAGATATTTAAATTTTAATTTATTTAAAAAACTGTTAAAAAAATTCTAAACAGTATTAAATAAACTTATCACCAACAGCAGCATATCCTGTATTATTCTACAGAACATGGAACTGACCAACAGAAAAATTAAACTATTCTAGACCACGTAGAACAAAGAAACTATCCTGAATTTTATCAGTTTTATCAGTTTTGTCCCAATTAAATTATATAAATTACTTCAACAAAAAAGCCAATTTTATAGTCACATACTATAGATCATTATGACAGTAACCAGCCTTTCTTTTTCATATCATTCTCCTCTTACCAGCCCCTCGGAACGTTCACAGGAATTGAATTTAAGCTCAGTTATGTGAGTATTGCTAGTGAAAACAAGTTTACAGGAAACAGTAAGTCACTCTATAAACGTACACATCTAGAGAAAATACGGTTTTTCATGCTACTTTTGACATAGAATAAGTTCTTTCAAAATTTTATAATGATACATGTGTAACAGTTTTCAATGAAATACATTACTAGTTACTGATGACATGAAACAAAGTCAACCAAAATAAAACATTCATAGAAGTTCACAGTTTATAAAACAGTACAAAACAAAAACTATATCAAGAATTTGATCTCGGTTACCTGTAAACAGTATCCAATAAATCAAAGGGGCACGTTAGGACTAAGAATTCTTCTTATGAGAACAATCCTCCATCCTCATAACCCCAAAAAATTTCCTAGGTAAAGGTGAATGAATTTAGAGCTCAACCTACTAAAAACTTAATGGTTAAAGGAATATAAAAACTCCCCCCAAATAAAGTGAGTAACTTGGAGGTATTGATGTGGCTTCTCAGGTTATCATGCAACACCTGAGCTGTGCTGAGTAGCTCTGTGCATGCTGCCAACCTGCATAAAGCCAACGAAAGGTAAAACCCCATGGCTAAAACTTGAAGAGATTTAAGCATATGGATAAAGTATATATGAAAAGAAGCACACTGCCTGCAAGCTAAGCTATCCAGATAGTCCAAGCTGTGTTAGGGCATCACTGCGTCCCAAGCAAGACCCTCTGCAGCAGGGCACTCTGAGTCAGTACAGCATTGCACCTGCAGTTACCTGATATACGGACTGGAATCAGCCTTCTCAAAAACTAGGCAAGCACTGAAACAACTCTGAAACTTCCCGTATATAAAAGTCTCATAAAAGCATTTACATTAACCAGTTTCTCCTCACATTTGCAATACAAGAATACAGTTAGCAAATCAATCCAGTTAGCAATTCAATTGCTTCTCTTAGCTCTAAGGAACATGACTCCAGCTAAACAGAATTTCCCCAAGTGCTGTAAAGTTTTAGAAGACTCCTGCAAACTCTCGGATAACTGACCTACTTATAGGTCAGTTTTATTTATATTTTATGAAATTATGAAGCTTTCTAAAATTTCTCAAGTCTGAAGGAAAGAGTATCCTTCTCCCTCTGCCCCTTCAATTAAGTTCCAGCAGCTGAGGAACTCCATCTCAAAATTCCCAGAAGAAAATATACTATTACTGCTCTTTCACAGGCTGGCTGGAAGGAAAATAAATTTTGGAAAGAGAACCTCTAAGTAGTCGCAGCAACTTAACACTTCATTTTCATCAGTTCACGCTTAGAAGTAAGAACAGATACAAACCTTGTGTGTTCTTGAAGGACATAATAGCTTGCCTGTAGGGATTCGGCGTATCTGGAGCATCGGTCAGATTAGCCAAGACCAGCAGAAGCAGTAGGCTCTGGTTAGCTAGAGGGGAGCACTGCTCCAGCTGCGGCGTTGGTTTACTCCCCACCCCACCTAGTGTGAAGACTGTCCACAGGCCAGCTAGAGAGAAAAGGCAAAAAAATATTATGTCTGTTCATGTTTTAATGAACAAAGCTCCTTTAGAGGAAAGGACAGCATCTAAGACACAGGCAGAGAGAAGAGGGAAAAACAATTCACCTCTGTACAATGAAATAACAGGTCTGGCTACTTGATTTCTCAAAACGAAAATTTCAGGAGTTACACAGCAATGGGCACGGAGAGGTGGGAATTGAAAGATTACTGGAAATTCAAGAAAATTAAGTCATAGGAACATATGAAATTAGGAGAGGTGAAACAAAAGCATATATTTGAAGGGGAGAACCTTAAACACAGAGCAGATACCAGCTGAAGGATTCATGTAGCAATCCTAATAATGCTAACATATTAAGAGAGGAAAAGGATCTTGTATGTTGCCTTTTAAATAAAACCGACTTGGTCCATCATGCAGCATTTTTCTCATGTATTCTATTTTTAATAAACTCAGCATATTTTAGGCAAAACACAATAACAAAAACTAATACTGCTTAAACTAGAACCTCCAGATTGAGAGTCCTGTAGAGATCATCATCATTGCTCGTTATTGTGGGTAGACAACATAATAGCAAACAATAAACTTCTGCAGCAAAAAAGACAGGATCAACAGCAATTTAAATTTAAAGTATTATTAAACTCAGCCTTGTATTTTTTGATTCCTACAGAAGATGAAACAACTTGAAAAAGCACTCCAGTTAGAAGTACTTACACTGCTCTGAAATTCCTTTTTAAGAGATTGCATTTAAGATGTAAAGGTATGGAAGCACAAACTGTTTACAATAATTTGAAGTTAAAAATCTACTTAAAAAGAAATAAAAGTTTGAAGTGACAAATCACTATTAATACTGTCAAAAAAACCAGACTGATTGATTCCTCTTGAGTAAGCCCTTTTTTTTTGTCTCACAACTGCCTCGAAAATACCCATGTAACAAAGCACCAAAACTTCATTCATTTTAGACCCGCAAAAATTTATCAGGTACAAAAATGTAAATAGCTCATCATTCCACACCAACTCTCAGTTCTTTGCTCACTAACTATAGTAAGAATGCATGTTAGAATACCCCCCTTTATGTAGGTGCACATATATAGAATCATAGAATCATTAAGGTTGGAAAAGACCCTTAAGATAATCGAGTCCTATGGTGCATGTACAACTCCAGTACTGCACCTGAAGGCTGCTCATTAAAACTCTCATTATCATACTGCTTAAACTTCGATGTTTGAGCCTGAAATGCAGAGTCATTTTCATACTTAAACTTTACAGCATTAAAAAAATTAACTCCAATACTGAACTCCTGCATTTGAAATTCCTGTTCCTAATTACAGCAGTGTTGGTGAAACAAGTTGACCAGCTACATGCTCAAATACTGACTAACAGGAGACTGGAAGGGAAAAGGGGCAGCAGGGGAGGATTAGAGGACTCCCCTCAGCCCTCTCCAGCAAGTCCATAAATCCTTATTTCCTTACCAGCACTCATGAGACTGTATTACACTGGGGAAAAAAGAAAAGCACCAAAACTGAAGCAGAGATGCTGCAGACTCAACACTACTGGGGAAAAAGTCAGGGGAAAGGATAAAACTTGTGTCCCCGATGGCTATGGTGACACACGACAACTTCAGTGTCTCTGGTCCTTTATCACATCTGGGCTCCTGATATATTCCCAGGTGATAAGAAGCAGCCCCTTCCAGTCACGTTGGATTATATTCGTCCCCAAATGCCTGCTTAGCACTTCATTTTTTTGAGTGTATCTTGAAATTTTATGGCAGAGACTGAGCATTTAATCAAATTATTCATTTAATAGATCAAAGTCTTGAATTATACAGCATAACAGTAAGAACTCAACTTTAAAAAGACCACAAAATTCTTATTTCCTTTTTTATTAATGCCTAAATTGAAAATTAATTATAACACACTTTCTGAAAGAAGACAGAAAAATTAAGGAAGTTTAGTTTTCAATCTTCCAGTCTGCGAGATTCAAGGTGCACAGGACAAAAACCTGTAAGTCATTTGAATGCAAAACATAAGTATAGTATAACCAATTAAAAGAATTTGAAGTATCAATCTTCTCAGAGGTACAGAGGCACCCATTTGCTGACCTGACACACTCTCTAGAGAAGGGCTTGTATCAGGGATGTCACCGAGAGACTACCAAGCCTCGTACAGTCCACTGACCATTATCTACTGCTGTTGTTTCACATGGGCACCAATATTACGGCCAGGAGCACTCTGAGGAGTATCAAGAAGGATTACAGAGCCCTGGGAGCAGCGGTAAGGGACTCTGGAGCACAGGTAGTTTTTTCATCAATCCCCCCCATCAAAGGGAAGGGGTTTGAAAGGGCCAGTCGGATCTGGCAAATCAGCAAGTGGTTACAGGACTGGTGCCATAGCCAGGGGTTCGGCTATTTAGACCATGGGACTTGCTTTGAGAAACCTGGTCTACTGGGGGCTGATGGGGTCCACCTGTCAGAGAAGGGGAAGAGCATTTTCGGTCATAGGCTTGCCAAGCTGGTAAAGAGGGCTTTAAACTAAAGTTGATGGGGGAGGGGAACCTCAATCCATCCCACTCCTACCAGTTGGGTGCCAGTGCCAGCAATAGATGCCCAGAGCCTGGAGAAGGATCACAGGTCAGCAAGAGTGCACCTGAAGAGCAGCACAAAGGAATTCCAGCCAGTAAGTTGGCTTCATCAGGGGCCCAACTTAAATGCCTCTATGCAAATGCATGCAGCATGGGGAATAAACAAGAGGAGTTAGAGATGTGCACACACCTGCAGGTCTATGATCTTATTGGCATCACAGATGGTGGGATGGCTCCTATGACTGGAGTGTTGGAATGGAAGGGTACAGGCTCTTTAGGAAGGACAGGCAGGGGAGATGAGGAGGGGGTGTCGCCCACTATGTCAGTGACCAGCTAGAGTGCATAGAGCTCTGCCTGGGGATGGGTGAGGAGGCAACCAAGAGCTTATGGGTCAGGATTAAAGGGAGGGCAGGGACAGGTGACATTACAGTGGGGGTCTGCTACAGGCCACCCGACCAGGAAGACTGAGCAGATGAGGCCCTCTATAGACAGACAGGAGCAGCCTCACGTTTGCAGGCCCTAGTCCTCATGGGGGACTTCAACCACCCTGACATCTGTTGGAGGGACAACAGAGCAGGGCAGAAGTAATCCAGGAGGTTCCTGGAATGCGTTGATAACTTCCTTCTCCAAGTGATAGAGGAGCCAACGAGGAGAGGTGCTATGCTGGACCTTGTTCTCACCAACAAGGAGGGGCTGGTGGGGAATGTGAAGCTCAAGGGCAGCCTTGGCTGCAGTGACCATGAAATGGTGGAGTTCAAGATCCTTAGAGCACCGAGGAGGGCACACAGCAAGCTCACTGCCCTGGACTTGAGGAGAGCAGACTTTGGCCTCTTCAGGGATCTGCTCAGTAGAGCACCATGGGATAAAGCCCTGGAGGGAATAGGGGCCTAAGAAAGCTGATTGATATTCATGGATCACCTCCTCCAAGCTCAAGAGCGATGCATCCCAACAAAGAGAAGTCAGGTAAAAATGCCAGGAGGCCTGCGTGGATGAACAAGGAGCTCCTGGACAAACTCAAAAAGGAAGCCTACATAGGGTGGAAACAAGAAGGACAGGTAGCCTGGGAGGAATACAGAGAAATTGTCCAAGCAGCCAGGGATCAGGTTAGGAAAGCTAAAGCCCTGATAGAATTAAATCTGGCCAGGGATGTCAAAGGCAACAAGAAAAGCTTCAAAAGTATGTCAGTGATAAAAAGAAGACTAGGGAAAACGTGGGCCCTCTCCAGAAGGAAATAAGAGACCTGGTTACCTGGGATATGGAGAAGGCTGAGGTACTCAGTGACTTTTTTGCCTCAGTCTTCACCAGCAAGTGCTCTAGCCACACCACCCAAGTCGTAGAATGTAAAGGCAGGGACTGGGAGAATGAAGAACTGCCCACTGTAGATCAGGTTTGAGACCATCTAAGGAACCTGAAGGTGCACAAGTCCACAGGACCTGATGAGAGGCAGTCCTAAGGGAACTGGCGGATGAAGTTGCTAAGCCACTATCCATCATATTTGAAAAGTCGTGGCAGGCCAGTGAAGTTCCCGCTGACTGGAAAAGGGGAAACATAACACCCATTTTTAAAAAGGGAAAAAAGGAAGACCTGGGGAACTACAGGCCAGTCAGTCTCACCTCTGTGCCCGTGGTGACAAGTGGTGTTCCTCAGGGGTTGGTATTGGGACCGACACTGTTTAACATCTTTGTCGGTGACGTGAACAGTGGGATTGAGTGCACCCTCAGCAAGTTTGCCAATGACACCAAGCTGTGTGGTACGGTCGATGGTAGGGATGCCATCCAGAGGGATCTTGACAGGCTTGAGAGGTGGGCCCACGGGAACCTCATGAAGTTCAACAAGGCCAGGTGCAAGGTCCTGCACCTGGGTCACGGCAATCCCAAGCACAAATACAGGCTGGGTGGAGAATGGATAGAGAGCAGCCCTGAGGAGAAGGACTTGAGGGTGTTGGTTCATGACAAACTCAACATGACCCGGCAACATGTGCTTGCAGCCCAGAAAGCCAACCGTATCCTGGGCTGTGTCCAAAGAAGCATGACCAGCAGGTCGAGGGAGGTGATTCTGCCCCTCTACTCCGCTCTCGTGAGGCCCCACCTGGAGTACTGCGTTCAGCTCTGGGGCCCCCAACATAAGGACAACATGGACCTGTTGGAGCGAGTCCAGAGGAGGGCCACAAAGATGATCAGTGGGCTGGAGCACCTCTCCTATGAGGACAGGCTGAGAGAGCTGGGGTTGTTCAGCCTGGAGAAGAGAAGGCTCCTGGGAGACCTTATAGCAGCCTTCCAGTACCTGAAGGGGGCCTACAAGAAAGCTGGAGATAGACTTTTTACAAGGGAGCATAGTGATAGGACAAGGGGTAATGGATATAAACTGAAAGAAGGTAGATTTAGATTAGATATAAAGGAAGAAGTTCTTTACTATGAGGGTGGTGAGGCACTGGAACAGGTTGCCCAGAGAAACTGTGGATGCCCCATCCCTCAAAGTGTTCACGGCCAGGTTGGATGGGGCTTTGAGCAACCTGGTCTAGTGAAAGGTGTCTGCCCATGGCAGGGGGGTTGGAACTAGATGAGCTTTAAGGTCCCTTCCAACCCAAACCATCCTATTATTCTATGAAGTACTCTTAGCCCTACAAAATTTCAAACCAGCCAAAGAGTATTTTTCTTCGAAAGTAATTATATAGTCAGATTTTGTAATAAACCAACGCTCCCTTCATCAACACAACTGCAAGGCAATTACTGCCATATCAAGGGCAAGGGAACTAATGCCATTCAGTGTTAAGCAGCTTGAAGCAGTTCTTATAATAAAAAGCACTATAATTACAGCCTTTTTTGCAAAAATTTCATGTTACATTAATAATCCTTTATCACCGTGTTTTTGATCCACTGTCCTTAAATCAGAACAAAGCTGACTAAAAATACTGACCATGAAGTTAGCTTTTAAACTCACACGAGTTATTCAGATAGGTTACATGCAAAGAAATTCTTTTAAAAAAATGAAATAATTATATAGTTATCATTTGTTAAATGAATTCAAAATTCAGCACATTTTCTCTCTTAAAGTAAAAGTTTAGTGTAGTTCTCAGCTAGGTCAGCATTTTTAATTTTCCACCACCCCACCCTTCTGTGGCTGGCATCTGCCATTACTACCCCTTTCCTCAATAGTTAGGAAAAGAGGGATATGGCCAAAATACTGGCGACTAAGTTGAATCTTCCACCAGGGAGGAATAAGGTAATTATGTCCAAGAGAAATCTGCACGTTGATATATGACCCAAGTAACCTCCTGAAGTTGTGTCTCTTGTTGACAAGTATATTCCTCCAGAAAAACAATCCCATGCTAATAGGTTCATAATATTCCTTTCAGTTCCAAAATGCAATGTCAAATTATTAAGGTATATTTATGTTTTTTAGCAAGAGAAACAAAACTGAAGTAATGCTGCAACCCCTTAGAAGCTCTTCTCACCATCTTCTTTTCAGATCTAAAGTTACAGTTAACAGAAAACTAAATATACAAAGAATATACACTGATACAAAAAAAAAAGTGCCCAGAATCACACTTCAGATTCTGCTTCACTGAGACACCATGGAGAAACAGAATAAAAGGAAGAAAATCTCATGTTTAAAATTCTTGTTTAAGCCAATAGCATAGCTATAGGTAGCTGTAACTGTACTAGTGCTGCCTGGCATCATTAAAAACATGGAATAAAATTTACTTAGACACTTTAACATATAGTGCTTGGATTTCTTTCACATTTAAATTTCACTTTAAATTTCATTTACTCCTATTCGTTTGTCATTTTAGTATATATCCCAAGGGAAATACAAATTACAGAAATTTTCTTAAAGCTTTCTATATCTCTGGGCAGTGGCAAAGATGAGCTACAATTCTCAAAACTAATCAACTGACATGTGAAAACGACGAAGGGGGTGAATTGCCTGCAATAGCATCATGACCCAAAGTGCTTCTGAAGATCTATAAACTCTGAAAAAGCTCTACATTACCGAATACTCACTGGTGTTAATTGTAAGTGATGAAGTTAATAATCCTTAACCCTAAAACAGTCTCTTCATGTATTTGGATCATTTATTCCATCTACAGAATTTACTGTTTTCTGCAAAATACTTGTAATCTATTTTTAATTGCAATTCTTTAATATAACTTTATTTCTTGACTCAATTCCACATGGAACCACATTACTAGAATTTTCGTCAATTAGAAAAATATTAAAATTTTGCCAATTATTTCCAGCAAATACAAAGATACTTTGAGAAGGAACAGACTGCTTTTACCTTTACAACAGAATGAGCAGATTCCATTTTTTCCTTCTCTTCCACAAAACTACCCATCACAGCTTCTTTTTTCCCTATTCATACAATTCTATATAAGTCACAGCAAGGAAAGCAGGTCTTGCTTAAGAGCAAGGTATGTTTTTTTGCAACAGAGAATCTAAGGTCTTCTGTAAGATGGCTAGGAAACACTGTTCATAGCCATGAAAACAAACTCAAGATTTTAATCTAGTTTGACAGTCTGTGGAACAACACTTAACGGCAAAATGAAGTTATGACACATTCATCAAAAAAGAACTTTCTTTCACCAGACTTATTTAATGTAAACACAATTCTGCTGAAATCTCAGCGTAACGCTCTGCTCTCTCTTATGCAACAAGATACAAATAAGGTTCATGTTTGTACATACTTAGAGAACAGTTTAAGTGTACTTATTTACTTTCATGTGACTAAGCAAAATTTTAAGAGCTTCATTTTAAAGACATTTTAAAATCAAAAGACAGGTAGGAGCGCAGAGGGTACTTTAAAAATTTACTCATTATAAAGCATTGAAATTTATAGCCAACTGAACTTCTAGCACTACATACCATTATTTCAAGTTAGTATATCAACAAACTGTGAGCTATGAGTTTTCTTGGGATATTTATTAAACTAGTTGTAATTCTTCCACAAAACACATCTTATTCACTTTCCAACCTCCAGTGTAAAGGCTTGGAAGATAAACCCTCTGAGCTCTCTCCTCAGAAAGAGCATTAAATTAACACAGAGAAAACTGGTATTACTTATTTCAAAGTAACTTTCTGGAAAAAGGAAATTTTTTAAAAAATTTTTTATGTAATAGCAGTTGCAAAATACAATCATATTAATAATTGAACTTCAAGTTTTCCTTTGAACGGCCTATCCTTCATTAAGTTTAAATATAGGCATTAAATTTCAATTAATGCTGGCATAGCCTTTTTGAGTATGTTCATTTCATCACTGTAGCTTGGTAACAGAGCAGATCTTTTCCTTGTTCCCCTATACACACAACCCAAGTCCTATCATACATTATTAGCATCCTGCCAATGATTTTTATTGCTTTTGAAACTATTTTGCAGAGTGCACCAGATTGAGGTGCAGCTCCGGGCTGCTTTTGAGACTGAAAAGGAAGAAATAAGAATTTTGGCAGACATGAAGATCTTCAAAAGATCTTCTTGATCTCTTCCTGTCATTTTAGCATTTCCAAAATGACAATCCTGCTCCCTTGTTGCAAAAATGGAAAGAACACAAGTGGATGAGTAGTCAGTAAAAAAAGCGTTAAATATCAGAAAGAAAACCCAACCACAAAAAACACAAACAAACCACACACCAAACAGAACAGATCTATGTTTCAGTAATCTGTTTAAATCAAGTCCTAGCTCCACACCCTGCTTTCCTATTTATGAAACTTTCAGCATCCAGATGACTGTTCAATGCTGCAACAACGTCTAAGGCAGCAGTAAATATAGATTATGAAGAACTAAAGCAAAAGTGATTTTCATTGCATCTAATTGATACCATCATGTACTTCCTCCACCAAAACCAGTGAATAACTTATTATTCAAAAACACTACAATTACTATTTCATTCTTATTACATTCAAGCAGCAGCTTTGGGAACTTGAGAGTAGTTTTTTTATTTAATGTTTATTATGTGTGTCAGATTTCTTAAGTCAATGGTTCTCACATCGTGGTCTGATGAACACTTTCTGGTGGCCCATGGAGAGCTGGCAGTTCACGTTGTGCTGGCTCTTGTCCTTGTTTCCAGCTGCTACATTGTGTTAGAAGAAAGCTAAAAATACATACTTTCCTACAATTACTTTTTCATGTAAGCAATTTCTCAAGTTGCCACAGGGATATTACGTGATAATGAATGGGAGAGGAAAAAGTGGTCCATGGAATCATAAATGGGAGAGGCTGGATCAGTGAAGCAACTGCTATATCAAGATGCAGTTCACATAATGTCTCAAGTCAAAGTCATTTTATAAGCACATCCCTAACATCTCAGGTCTTTATTTAAGCAACTTAAAACTGCTAATTGTGAGGAGCACCAGGTATACTTGCTTAAAAGACTACAAAATCAGCAGCTATGTTAATTTTAGGAAAGTCCCATTGCAAGTTTTTGGAAGATTCATTACAGCAAGAAACTAGCAAAGCTGAAATATAGGAAATACGGAATAATTTTTAGGTGCTTAATGAACTTGCATGTGAAGTATTCCATCCTCAAGCAACATTAAACTCAAAAGGAGCATAAACATGCTGATGTACACACAAACCACAATCTGACTGAAAAAGTGGATCTGATTACACTAGATTTTTTAGGAAGGGAAATTATAAAACTCAGAAGCGTAAAAATGGCTGTCCTAAATATTGCAGTAACTTTTTGTTTGCAGTTAACATTTTTATTGCAGTAACTTTTTCAGCTGACAAGTTCTTATAAATGATAGATTTTTGCAACATTATATCTGACGTAGTAATCCAAATGACAAAGTAACAATTTTTAATTTTCAGCAATATTTTTCATGCTCTCCACTGTCTGGCATTAGACTAACAGAATTAACTCAAGCTAGCTTGCGACAAAGAAGGAAAGACATTTTAAAAACAACTACAAATGAATAGTTTCTGGGTCACACACATTCTAGCAAAATAAATTCACATTTTAAATACTGGTAGGCTAGCTGGTTTCTAAGTCATCAGCAGGCTGCAGCAAGAATTCACACGTGGGAGATACTAAACTTAAAAGCTTGTGTGCAGTGCTGTAAGCGTTTTGACACAACAGCTATATACCAGTCCATCTTGACTCTACTGTTTGGAATATAGGAACTGTAAAGGATGTATATCAGAGTAAATGCACGATCAGTTGAAACAGCATACCTAGGCTTAAAATCCTATCAAGCTACCATTTAGTCCTTGGTGCAAAGTGCTGTGCAAGGTCAAAGTCACACATCTCAACAATTTACATATTGGATTGCCACAGGCTTTATTCCAGGTGCTTTATTATATTTCAGGTCCTTTATTATTATACTTTATTTCCAGTATTTAATTCCTAAATACTACATAAAAGTGACTGCAATGCTATAGAAAGATTAAGAGCATGTTTTAGATGACTTCTTTAAATGTTTAAAAAAACTGTAGAAGACATGTTTTAAAAACAATTTATTTTCTTCTCATCAAATCAGTGCAATGGAACCACTAAGACTGGCTCGTTGAAATATATGACCAAGTATGACTTATTTGTTTGAGGTTTTTCACACCTGATAATACCATTCTAAGAGACAAGTATTTCATCCTACTTGCCAAGAACAGAAGGTAGTCATTTCTGTGAAGCCAAGCTCTGCAACACAAACTCTGCTGCCTGCCCCGCTCCTGATCACAGCCTCTTCAGGCATAGCCCAGTTCGTGTGTGTGTATTTTTAAAATGCACCCCAGGCACCTGATTTTTGCCTGTCTCCACTGCTCCCAGAAATGCTGCAACAGAACTGGAAAGTTGCGGGGAATGGCTGAGCTATAAGAGCCACTGGAAAAAAAGTCAGCCCAGCAAGTCTCCAAATACGTTGTCCGAAAGCCGCAGCACCGAGAAGCACCAACGTGTCTGAGGAGGCTGGGGCTGTGATGTCATTAACACATTCTGGAAATAGTTTTTCAGGAAATGAATCATGGAAGCAAGTGAAATCCAAAGACCTATTAGGTAACTGTGTTCATCCACTACCTATGCAACAGTGTTCCCTCCAGTACATTTTGTTATGCTATCCAGTCCAATTTTAAGGGACTAGTAATGGAGCTTGAACCACATCCTTTGGGAAGAGTGTTCCATAATCTAATAAACCTCAATGTTCAGATTTTTTTCCTAATATTCAGCCTGAGCATTACTTTGTTCAACTTCATCTACTTATTCCTATAAGTGGTTCTAGGTAATACCATAAAATATTTCTTCCCCAGTTCAGTGGTTACAGCCTTTAAATAAAAAGCACAGTCATGTTGTCTTCTTTGCCTAGCCAAATTATATACACATTTTTCTTTCCTTTCTTTCAAAGTCTTTTCCACTTTGCTTCCTGCAATTAATCCCAGCTCCAACACTTTGCGCAACCTCTCAAACGTCACTGCACTGAAAAAGATTACAAATACGAAACTGCACAGATTTAATATAATAAACAACCATATTCCTCAATTCACTACAAAAATAGTGTTTCATTTTAAACTATTTATCTACTTTTTTTATCACTAGATCTCAGGAGTTCTTACTGTGACATCTAAAACAATATAGGCTTTTTTCAGGGCAGGAGCCCCATCTATACCATTAGATTGCCTAATTTTTGTTTTGTTTTGAACTTCAAAATAAGGAGAAGACCACCTTCTCCCAAGAGCTTGAAGCTGAGTTGCAGACCTGCATTCCCATCAAAGCTTTTGACACCATGGCTGTATCAGAAATGTATAAAGACACCCCCAAAAAAATTATTTCAACTGAAAAACCACAGAAACATTTATAAACCAAGTCAACACCTTTAAACTGTCTCACTGAAGTTATACATATATCATTTCCAGATAGGATCTACTTCTCTTACTTGCACACAGATGCTGAAGAATAGGATAGCTTTGTTAGCTGGAAACCTCTGAAGACATTTTTAGTATCTGTAACACGAATCTGAGTAGTTGACATACCTGGTGACAGACACCTTGAAAAATTAAAGTAAAGCAAATTACATACCACATTCCTGAATCAAAAGGCTATAAAGTTGCCAAATACAGCTGAAAATAACTCTAATAAACCATTAATTCACTTCAAGAAATATATTTTTAAAAAAAAACTATAGAAAGGGAACATCTTAAACAAGGAAGGAAAATCTTCACATTTTTATTAGCTCCACTCCTGGCCCACTGCTGGAAACACCTATTTCAACTCCTCTAGACACAAGCGATACAATTTCTGAGATGGAACAATATTTCTGCTGCACATCTGAAGACTGTCCAGTATAACTGAAGCTTCAAACGTGACCACAATATATATAAAAAAAACCCAAACCAAACAAAAAAAACCCAAAAAACATTTTATGGTATTATATAATACAATACCACAGCATTATGACTATTTGAAACCTGGGAAACTAAGTGCAAGCTAGAAAAGAAGAGGGTGAGAGAGAGGAAAACGTATGAGAAATGTGGGAAAAACTGTAGATCCACCTAGTGTTGGATTCAATTTTACAACAACTGCCTGAATCCGCTATCAGCCTTGGGCCAGCAAACCTCAAGCCGGCAACAAGCTCACATAGTGAGAATTAAAAAGGAGTTGTTGAGTGTTGGGATTTTGGGGTTTTTTGGGCTTGGGGTTTGTTTGTTTGTTTTGGGGGGTGGTGGTGTTAGTTTTTGGGGGGTTTTGGTTTTTTGTTGGGATTTTTTTTGTTATTTTGTTATTTATTTATTTTGGCTTTATTTTTTTTTTTTTTTAAATAGAAAACTCCTCTGGCTTTTGCCCAAGGTACTGTCCTGCTACTTTATTGTTGTGGTCAGAATGAGGGGGAGCACAATGAATACGTATAATCCCACTGATAGTGGGATTTTCAGTAACATTTTTTTGTCAACACAATCAGACAAAATTGAGGACAGAAACAAACATGGAAACATGTTCAAGAAATATCTTGGCAAAGTCAGAGCAACCTTTATTTGCAGCATTGATTTTGACAACAAAAAGATCAAAAAGCTAGTCCACTGAAGAAAAATACTACCAGGACCAAACCGATGGATCAAAGAAACCAGATTAAGAGGATGGAAAAGACAGAGAAGTTTTATAAGTTGAGTAGAAAGGAAGAAATAATTTTTCAGAGCATAAGATCAGAGGATGATTCAGGCTGGAAGGGACCTCAGGAAGTCTTTGGCCCAACCTCCTGCTCCAAGCAGGGGCAGCTATGGGGTCACACCAGGTTGCTCAGGGCTTCATCCAGCTGAGTCTTGGAAACTTCCAAGGATGGAGATGGCACAACCTCCCTGGGCAGCCTGCTCCACTGCTCAACTGTCCTCATGGTCCTCACGCATAAATATTTCCATAGGATTCCAGAATATCTTATTTTCTTTTCAAACTAATTCTTCATTTATAAAATGGAAAAAACAAAAAATCCCCTTCCAATCCTACACGTTTAAAACAGGATTAAGGGAGAAGGAAGATGAGCAACAAAAAAGTTTTCAGAAGTACAAAATAAATTTTTGAAGAAGAAAAGTGAGATGTAGTGACGCTGATATCTGATCTTATAATTTCACATTCATTCCTCCCTCTACCCTCAACAGATTTAAAGTCAGCTGCACAGGATTGTTAAGGAAATGATTTTAAGATGCATACATGCTCAAAGAAGAGGTATTTTGAATTAATTCAAGAACACCTTTAAACCCTAAAGTTTTAGACTTTTAGATCAGCACAGGAAGGACACGGACCTGTTGGAGCAGGTCCATAGGAGGGCCACAAAAATGATCAGAGGGATGGAACACCTCTGCTATGAGGAATGGCTGAAAGAGCTGGGGTTGTTCAGCCTGGAGAAGAGAAGGCTGAGGGGAGACCTTATTGCAGCCTTTCAATACCGAAAGAGGGCTTATAAGAAAGATGGGGACAGACTTTTTAGCAGGGCCAATAGCAATAGGACAAGGGGTAATGGTTTTAAACTAAAGGAGGGTAGATTCAGACTAGATATAAGGAAGACATTTTTCACGATGAGGGTAGTGAAACACTGGAACGGGTTGCCCAGAAAGGTGGTAGATGCCCCATCCCTGGAAGCATTCAAGGTCAGGTTGGACGGGACTCTGAGCAACCTGATCTAGTTGCAGATGTCCCTGCCAATTGCAGGGGGGTTGGACTAGATGACCTTTAAAGGTCCCTTCCATCCCAAAGCATTCTAGGATTCTATGATGATTCTATGATAATATATAAATCTAGAGAAAAATGGATCATTTGTTGACAGATATTCTGAGAATGCCAATTACTGAGAGAAGCAGTTCCATAAGTCTCAGTCGGCGAGGAGCACAGCAGCGGCAAGGGTAAGTCCTGTGGCTCAGCGCTAGATTGGGGCAGGCGAGGGGGTTCTCAGAGCCCGGGAAACCCGAGGGCGAGCAGAGCAACCTGTCAGGAGCCGGCAGCTCTCATGAGTGAGGCTGACATGCGGCTGACGTGGTGTGGGCGTTGCCAGGAGCAACGGCGGGAGATTTAAATGGCCCCTAGGGAGACCCAGCGACCAGGAGCATGATGCGTCAGAAGGGCGTGGCGCATCAGTTTGCACAGGCAGGGCTCTGCAACCCGCTTGTAGGTCCACAGCCCAGGGAAGTGCTCTAGGCCTCTGGCAAAATGGTGAGCACTCACCTCAGGGCCAAAACCACTGTTCCTACAGAGAAAGCCCCTGAGACATCTGACGCATCCACCCAGATGGATCTCGTAAGAAAAGAAACATCAGTACAGGTGGTAGGTTGCGGCAAGTGCCCAAACCCTTCCCCTGATGAAGAGGTAAGTACCTGCATAAGGTGCACAAAGGTCAATGATCTGTTACGTCAGGTGGCCAAACTGCAGGAAACAGTTAAAAGGCTGCACAGTATTAGAGGAGCCGAGACAGAGATAGATAGGTGGCTTCAGAGCCATGTTCCTGTGGCAGACACCACTGAGAATGAGGCACCTTGGACCCTGGTGACTCACAAAAGCAGGACTCCACATCAACCTGCACCCTCCACCATCAAAATCAAAAACAGATATGAAGCCTTAACAGCTGAGGACACCCACGAGCAAGGCCTGGAAAGCCCCCTGCAAGGGAAAACTGTACCAACAACACACAGTGGACACCGTAAAAAGAAACGACGAGTGCTCGTAGTGGGTGACTCTCTGTTGAAGGGTACTGAGGCACCCATCTGCCGACCTGACAGGGAGTCACGAGAGGTATGCTGCCTTCCAGGAGCTAAGGTTCGAGACGTGGCCGAGAGGGTGCCACAACTCATCAAGAAAACAGATTATTATCCGTTGTTACTATTTCATGTAGGCATGAACGACACTGGAAGCCGAAACCTGGGTAAAATCAAGGAAGACTTTCAAGCCCTGGGGGTGCAAGTGAAAAACATTGGTGCCCAGGTTATCTTTTCCTCCATCTTGCCAGTTCGAGGGAAGGGGGTAGCCAGAAATAGGCGCATAATGCATATCAACTCCTGGCTACGTGGCTGGTGCCGTCGTGAGGGTTTTGGCTTTTACGACAATGAGGCATTCTTCGATGACTATAACATGCTAGGGAGGGATGGAATCCATCTGCCTAGAAGGGGCAAGGGAATCTTCAGCAACAGGCTGGCTAACTTGGTGAGGCAGGCTTTAAACTGAAGGACTCGGGGGGTGAGATCCAAAACAGAAATGCTCATGCCACCACATCCAACTGGGGAGTAAGTCAGGCCAACCAGAGTGGCGACAAATGTTCCTTAGCCATCTCCCAAGATGCGTACCAGAAGAGCAACCAATGTTGCATCCTCTCCCTTCTTGGTCACAGGCAAAAATAGTTTAAAGAAGTTGAACAAAAGTCATCTTGATCGTTTTCTGATTACGGTCATCTGATTCATTCTACCAAATGTTTGGCACCAGGAAAACCCATGGATAATCTCAAGTAAGGTCAGACTTTGTAGCAATAGAGTCCCCTATTTATTCATGTATGGGAATGTGTCTGCTTGGAGTAGTACCCAGACTTGCCATTATTCTCACAGTCTGGACTAGTGCCCTGAGAAGCTCTGAAGTCAGCCACATGCATGTTTGGATGAAATGCAATCTCTCTCTGTCTTGGCTCTCCACGTTGTGAAATGAAAAAGCAGTACTCACTTTAGCAGTATTAGGAGTGGGTTTGCTTTCATTCCCATTGCCAGAAGAATATCTTGGCCTAACAAGCCTACACAACCTCAAGCAAGTATTAATTTCAAGAAGTCCAAAATCATTGCTCAAAACACTTGATATCTCAAATTATCTGACTTTGTAAGCACAGGCCAACTAGCTGGTTGTCTTTATTGGATTATTAGGAAAAAGAATTTTTATTTTTACTTTTTCCTCCAGGAGACTGCAGGTGATAGAGTTGCAAGCAGCCAGTTCACTTCCTCTGATCAGCTGTTTGAAAAGCATGTTTGGGATCAATCCCTCCTGCCAGAATTTAGTATATATTCCATACCAGGACATACAGCTTCTTAGCAAACCCTCTGGATAAAGAGAATACATGTGTTTTTAGCAGTATATTTTTAGATTTAGAACAACTACTAGGTGGTGTTTCTGGTTAGATACATGTAGTTGTACAAATCATTTTTTGGGGTAGTCACTAGGTTTCAGAAGTGCAATGCCAAATTCTGTTGATCAGAGCTCTCACAGGCATTCCAGCTGCTGTGCCTGATTGCCACCCCCCGCAAGATCATAAACAGTTTACTAATATATCCTAGCAAGTACCCTTTAAGCAATTTGTTGTTAAACTCATTACATTTTGAAAATTGCCTATTACTATTCTATTTTCCAGACATGTTTTTATAGCAGTTATATCTTAGACCCTCTGAAATTCTAAAAGAACAGTTTCCTGTATAGGTAAGTTGTCATGCACATAATCATATCTTGCTTGACACCTTGCACTACAGAAACCCAATGGAGTTCCAAACATTGTACTTGGAAAACAAAATAATTATGACCTCTGTTCAGTAAAACTGTTTTCTTTACACTTTTGTTCCATTTTCCACACTTTTCTAAGAAACAGCACTTAACACAAGACCAAGTGTTCACAGTTGACTACAGAAATAGAAGTTCTTCATAGTATTATTTAAATATCTAGATATCAAGAAATTCTGAAGTTGCATCTTAAGCTTTAAGCTCTTTCATCTGAAAGATGTCATGTTTCCAGCCACTTTTGGTCCTGAGGCTGTACATTTTATCACAATGTTTCCACCAGACATCAAGGTGCTCTGCACATGTTGTATCACATGACATACCTGGTCTATAACTGGAAGGCTACACCATCTTCCTTCTTCAAATGCTTAAACAGTGTGACTTGACGTTTGTTCTAACTGTGGTTTTCTGATTGTTTTCAACATAATTGTTAAAAAAACCATACTCCACCTGGTATACTAGGAAAAATGAAATGCTCCTATATTTCTTCCATCACTATAAACTACAGAGCATCATCAAGAAGTGTCCCTTCTTCCCTACAAGCATTCAAGTACTTTTGCTAAAGCTGAAGAGTTGAAAGTTTAGGCCCTGATCTCAAAAGATTTCCACTGAAGCTACTGGGATGCTGCACAAGCACACGATGTCTCTGTGCATAACCACACCCCAGAATCAGCACCATATCCAGTTTTAAAGCCATAAATACATGTCCTTTGCCATATAGAGCAATAGAAAGGCTTTTATACCACACATCCTAAAATTTGCCATTGTCACCATGTTTAATGGCAATCCTCAGGGTCTGTTCTCTTTTGAGAAAGAACTGCATAGCTTCTGATATGTTTACATAAGAACTTCAGAAGCAAAGTATTCTGAGAGTAATGAAAGACCAGCTTATGCAGTTGGAAAAAAGACAAGCCTTAGGCATGCAGCCTCTAGTTAAATTTCTGTTTAAAGAAATGACATGTTCCTTTGCCAGTCCAAAATAAAATTTTGTAAGCCTGATAACTATAATACAGGATTTTCCTTGAGAATACAAAGGAAAAAAATAGCTAAGACAGTTCTCAGCAAATGATTCACTTCTCATATATTCTACTGGCTAATCCTTCTCCCCACTTTTTTTGAATTTCACTTCACAAAGCAATGTATTCAAGCAGATATTATATGACTGGTACAGTAAGAACCAGTTGCAAAAGAGCTATTTCTTGCCTGCAAAGTCCTAGTTCATTTAAGCCCTAATTCAGATCTGCTGAAAACTAGCTTGTTCTAAAGGCTCAATAGAATTTATAAATATGCCTTTTCCCAAGGGTTCAAACCTAGCTATATGACAGACATATCAGGGTTTCTAATGGTTAAATTTCTCTAATGTACAACTAGGGCTTACATACTGACAATACACTCTGAGTAGCAGAGTAGAGCAAATTCAGTTACTTAGAGCAGTTGAGGGTCCTGGCAGCCCCTCAGGCAGCCTCTCGTGAGCCTCAGCAACAGGAGGAAGGATGGGCACATGTCTGCATTTTGCAGGAGGAGGAGTTATAACAGGATTGTAAGAGAACTTCTCCATTTAATACAAAGAAAGGCAAGACTTCAGTTTCCCACTCTCCAATTCTCTAAAAGAAGAGAAAGGAAGAAAACAAAACAAAAATACCAAAGAAAATGAAAAGCAAACCCCTGTGTAAGCTGTGCCTGCTGCCCCTTCCTAAAACCCTTCAAGCCACAGCACTAGCTGTGAGCATCCACCAAGACACCTCACTTATATAGATGCTGCCTGCTACAGACAGAAGTGACACAGGATGGTGATTACAGGTCTCATGGTGGGAAAAAAAGATCTGATGCAGAACATCCTCTTGACAGCCCTGTGCATCCCATTATAATTGCCATGTGTTCTAGGAATGGGGTTTCTGATTAACGCCTGCACATTTTAGGTGTACTCTTCACAAGATGCGAAGTGCAAAATAAATCCGGGAAGCCAACCTTAAATAGCTTATTGAAGCCCTATTATTAAGTGCCAGCTGAAGCTGACCTGAGAAAGCCTACTGATATGTCTTTCACCCTCAAGCACCCTAAAGACTTGTACATTGCCCCAGACACATGTTAAAACTTGAAGTCCTACAACAACTGTTTAATACAGAAGACTCATGTATACACATGGCAGAAATAAATGGACTTAAACAGATTTTGAATGTTAACTGCAGCATAAAAATCATCTCACTTAATGTGAGGGTTTTGTGTCAATTAAGACCAATGGAAAAATAAAAAATTTCAGTTCAGTCAAACAGACTACAGGTCTGTATATTTATCAGCTACAGATTCTCATAATGCTGAACAAAAATCCAAAATATTAGCAGGAATACTAAGAAATTTAGTCTTTTAACAATTATTAGGAATTATTCCAGAGTTAGACTCATTCTGAAATTTTTCATTTAGACAGAAAACCTTGTCCTATTCCTGACCACAATTCTTATGAAACCTAGTTTCCAAATTTATTACCTACACTATTCAGAAGAGTGACGAGGTCTTAACTCTGCCATTATTAAGATCCACAACAGGAAGACAAGGTTTGGATCTCAGCCAAGGAAAATCTGTCCATTGAATTGCAGCAGTTCCCCCAATAACAGGCCACTCCAAACCTCACAAAATGCTCCAAAATGAGTGGGAAAGAGGGCGATGCTTGGCACAAAGGAAGAAATACTATCCAGAGACCGATTTAGAAAGGCCAAACACAAAAGCATTTCCTTAACATGCTAAATAAAAATAATGTGCAAAAGCTTGTCAGACCAACGTGCTCTCCATTTTGCATGAGCAATTCCTAATGATACTCCAACAAAGGAAGTTTGTTTACCATTAACTACTTTGTATACGCATTCACATCAGGAATGCTTTTATGTCCACAACAGTAATTTACATATAGGCAAGAGCTTTCATGTCAGCCAGCCAAATCATAGCTGAGTTAAAGAGATAGAGAGGAATCCTCCTCCCTATATCTATTCTGCCTTCCCAGCTCCACACCATCCCCATTCCTTCTATCTTACAGGACAGAAACAGAAGATGGAAAAGACCAGAAGATAATATGGGAAACTTGTGCAACAAGGGATTTGCTTCTGTGCCTTCCTCTCCAGCCTCTCATCTATCTAGTTCTTCCCTTATGTTCCACAGTGAAAGAGATACAGCTATGAGTTTATAATGCTTAGTTTTATTAAACTCAAATATTTGTTGATGAAAGATTAAATGAATAAAGCTGTATTCCAGCTATGGTGCTGGTAACAGAATTTGTATTTCAGGATCCCAGTAGTATTCCCAGTAAGATGTTTAGAGAAATCTTCCTTTGGGAGCCAACATCTAAGTCTTTAAGCCCTCTCCTATGGTTAAATTCTTGGAAGCTGTGCCATCTGAAGATGGTTTGGGTAGCACACATACGGTATTACACTTCGCATACATCCCTGTGTTATCCCAACTGCAGTAACTGGTCTAATGAAAAATATTGCCTCTCTCTACAAACCTCCCCTTCCTAGATCATCATGACTATGCCACCAGGACAACTTTAAAGCTATTCTTGTAAGACTCAAAGACCTTCTCTTGTGGAAAGCTTCGGGAACGCCACCATATTACACTGTCATCAGCAAAGCATCCTTAGCACAGCAGACACCAGCAAAATGCCATTTCTTCCCACATGCTCCAGCCCTTCACCCACAACGGGGGGGGGGGGGGGGAGCACGTAGAATGATCAGGGAGAAAATTTGTCATTAAGTCTGTCCTAATGTGGCTGCACCCTCCCAGCCAGCAGCCCAGCATGCACAAAAGCAGCACATCACTTAGGTCTGAGCCTTGTCCCACCACCTGTGACAGTTACAGCCATCAACCAGACATCAACTGACATAGCTTGGCAGCAGCATGGCTCTGGACCAGGTGCAAATTTGAAATCCAAATAAAAATCAAATTACTGAGAAGCAAGCAAAAATTCACACTTTCCTATAAGGATGATAATTGAATTTCCATGTAATACAGAAATTTATTTTTCAATAATGGAAATCCATTCTTTTCACCAGGATGTCTATTCCTAGGTGCCACATTCTTTTCTTGTTAATAGTATTTTTCTTTCCCCAAAGTGAGTCACTCTGGAAAATGCCACTCACTTGAAAAAAATTGACAAACAAACCCAACTGCCATGAAAATTAATGTTCACTGCTCTATACTACAACTACCACATACCGATAACTTAAGCTTCAATCAGAAAAGTTAAGTTCCAAATTACTCAACAATAGTAACCAGCTTCAGGACAAGGAAATAAAATTTAAATCTGCAACTGTTAAAATAGTTTCTACTAATACACTGCTAAGCACATGATCTGTTTGGCTTTGCTCTATTTTGGCTGGGAAGTCTTTCGCAGAAAGAAGGAAAATGTTTTTGATGGCTTGTTCAAAAGGAAAAATAGCTATTTATCAGGTTATGTAAAAATCTCATACTTGTGTTGGAAACTACAGTTTGGCAGAACACATTTAATTGTCATTGGCTCTTCTAGAACATTAAATAAAAAATAACTATGTTATAATCGCATTAAGGGTTTGTCTTTGTTGGTTTAAGACAAAGACTTTAGTCAAAGGCCTCATTAAATCTTAGATCATTCTTTGCAGAGCTTAGCTCCTCCATGGGTCTACAAAAACAAGGAAGTACAGCTATAATCCTTAGAAATTAAAGAAAGATGGAAAGACTTCCAAGATTTTTTTTATGCTCAAACATAAAGATGAACATTTTCCCTCTCAAACAAAAATTGTTCATTAGAAACTATAGCTGTTGAAGTGAAATTATTTGTGAAATCAACCCTCAAAATCATAGAATCATAGAATCGTCAAGGTTGGAAAAGACCCTTAAGATCATCGAGTCCAACCGTCAACCTAACACTGCCAAGTCCATTTATACCATGTCTTCAAGCACCGTATCTATCTGTTCTTTAAATACCTCCAGGGATGGAGACTCAACCACTTCCCTGGGCAGCCTGTTCCAATGCCTGACTACCCTTTCGGTGAAGAAGTTTTTCCTAATATCCAACCTAAACCTCCCCTGGCGCAGCTTGAGGCCGTTTCCTCTTGTCCTATCACTCGTTACTAGGGAGAAGAGACCAACCCCCACCTCGCTACAACCTCCTTTCAGGTAGTTGTAGAGAGCAATAAGGTCTCCCCTCAGCCTCCTCTTCTCCAGGCTAAACCACCCCAGCTCCCTCAGCCGCTCCTCATAAGACCTGTGCTCCAGACCCTTCACCAACTTCGTTGCCCTTCTTTGGACATGCTCCAGCACCTCGATGTCCTTCTTGTAGGGAGGGGCCCAAAACTGAACACAGTACTCGAGGTGCGGCCTCACCAGGGCCGAGTACAGGGGCATTATCACCTCCCTGGTCCTGCTGGCCACACTATTCTTGATACAGGCCAGGATGCCATTGGCCCTCTTGGCCACCTGGGCACACTGCTGGTTCATGTTCAGGCAGCTGTCAACCAACACCCCCAGGTCCTTTTCTGCCAGGCAGCTCTCCAGCCACCCCTCCCCCAGCCTGTAGTGTTGCATGGGGTTGTTGTGACCCAAGGGCAGGACCCGGCACTTAGCCTTGTTGAATCTCATGCAGTTGGCCCCGGCCCATCGATCCAGCCTGTCCAGGTCCCTCTGTAGGGCCTTCCTGCCCTCCAGCAGAGGGGTCAAATCAGAGTCAAACACTTCAGTCCATATAGGCAATATTGTAAATATGTGCTCTTAAGTACATATCCAACAAGGCTCAAGAGAAAACATACTATGAGCCACATCCAGATGGAGTGTGGCTCCAGCAAGGTTGTACTACCTCAAAATTACAAAATTCTTTACAGCTAAGATTTTCATAGTATGTCCACTTATCCTCCAAAATATTTTTGTCTCACGCTATGCAAATTCAATGTACTCTTTGCATACTGACTACAATTAGAAAAATGCACTACACAACTGAATTAAAAACAATGTTGCATAGGAAAATAAAAATTAGTTTTATGATCCCAGTCAAGGCTTAAAGTTTCTGTATGAATCTGCAAGACTGCAATTTTGAACTACAGATGCCCTAATGCACACAAATATTTTCATTACAGATTAACTAGATTCAAGTGTTCATCTGATTTTGAGTTTTGGCACCAGCGAAAGTTTTGCTTTTGTAATACACTTGCATTTTGCTTCATTTCCCTTAGAGCCCCTGCAAAACCTACCACAGCCATCATATCCTAAAAGCACAGTATTCCTTTGCATCATGTATATTCACCAGTCAGAATGACATCTTTTCACTTGCATTAATGACTTCATTAACAAGTTAGTTAATTATCCACTTCCTTCTGGACAGGTTCTAAGAGTTGGCAAGACAGGTACCACTTCCTACAAGGAACATTCTTGTCTCATAAGTATCAGTATTAAATAAGAGTTCATCTGCAAGCTCTTTATGTAAACTTTTTTATATTTAAATGTTGCAGTTGAGTAAACTGGCATCACAGATTAAGGCTACATTCATACCAAATCCATATACTAGATCTAATCTGTTATGTAAATTAAAATGTCTACTGCTAATTGGAAAACCATAAGCTCTTCTGTATCTGAAAGATGTATACTTATGAAGTTTTGCTGTGTTAATTTAAGGATTTAATTTAATGACTTAGTGCAATTAACAGGTAAGCAAACACACTGCTCCTCTTGTCCACAAGTAACAGACATTGCCTCCCTCATCTCCCAGCCATCTATGATTACATCCCTAACTGTGAAAATGTACTCTTTAATTTCTTATTTTTAAATTCTACTCCCTTTCCAAGGTAAAGGCTGTTTTAATTTATTTTAAGCTTTGAAGTAATTTCTCTTCTCCCCTGACAAGATTATTGGTAAGGCAAATAAAACTGTTTCAGAACTTCAACTAATTTGATCATGATACAATACTTCCACAGCTGACTTGGGCTGCTCCTATCAGCAGTTCATTCTATGCCCAACGTAATAGATATCATGTGAATAAACTTCTCTTTCACCTTCTACATGTTAAAAAAAAAAAAAAAAAAACACACTTACCAGACTTTAGGATTTATTTGAGAAAGGGGTTAAAATACAGATTTTCATTGCAGATGCACTAAAAAAAAAAATCCATCATCACTTATTTTGGGGAAGAAGCAGGAAGCTAAAGGCAAAAGGGAACAGGGAACTAAAGAGAAAACACACAAACACACTTTCAGCTTCCCCACATGTCACCTACAATGTATAAATAATAAATAAAATAAAATCAGAGAGAAAAAAATGCAAAATAATGTGGCAACTTTACAGAACTGGTACTCCAGTAGGCTACGGGAAGAAAAAAAAAAAAAACAAACAAAACAAAAACACCACACAAACCAAAAAAAAACCCAAACAACAAACCAGAAAAATGGAGCTAGCTAGTCAGTATTTCTAGACTGGCAGCCCGCAGCATAGCCTTTGTATTTCTTTAAGTCTTTACAGACATGACCAATAACTGAAAAACAAAATTTAACAATGAAAAGGTATTGAAGTAGAAGTGCACAAACCAGCCAGGAGGCAAAGCAACTCCCCTGCTATGCTGAACTTGGGCAATGGTTAATCTGAACGATCTGATGTCCGAACACTCCCACCCCAAAAGACAGTACAGACATCTGGCAGGAGAATGAAGAAAAACCAGTTAATGTGTAATTTAATAACAAATGCAGCTTTGGATTAATTTAATCCATTAGCAGTCCTGAAATCCAAATTTTGACACAGAGCAATAAGAAAAAAAAAAAAAAAAAGAATTTGTTGTGCTTTATCAGTGTTCCTCACCCTGACCTCAAACACAGCTCAGTTTCTCATGTCGATTCACTTTCCAACCCCTTCAAGGGACCTGCCAGTAATCAGACATCAAGTATAAACCCATTCATAATATGGTATCAGTGCATCTGAAACCAAACAGACCATCCTTTTTTCTGAACTACTAAGCCACTTTCATCAGGAAATGTGCAGCAGAACACCACATCCTGAGTGGTACACTGCAGATATTTTCAAAATTATGAAGAGTAACTGCCTTATGGAGTTAAAAGTCACAGGTGTTACTTTAATCTCCCATATTAGTGCAAAAAAACTAACCCTTTAGGTCATATATTAACCCTACATACTCTGTATCTACCACCCAGAAGGATGACCCGCAAAAAGTTTAAGATATGTTAATACTTTATGAGAAGCACTGCGGCCTACTGGAAGATGCTGAACCTGAAAATTTTAATTCCCAGATTTTGGTCCATTTCTTAGATGGCATGGTCAAGCCTCTATCATTTGCAATATGTTAGAATCATAGAATGGTTTGGGTTGGAAGGGACCTTAAAGATCATCTAGTTCCAACCCCCCTGCCATGGGCAGAGACACCTTTCACTAGACCAGGTTGCTCAAAGCCCCATCCAACCTGGCCTTGAACACTTCCAGGGATGGGGCAGCCACAACTTCTCTGGGCAACCTGTTCCAGTGCCTCACCACCCTCATAGTGAAGAAAATGTTCAAAAATGAAATGAAAATAATGGTGTTCACAATCTTTTTGAAGCATTTTCACATTTATTGCTAAAATAAATGCTATGTAGGAGATGAACACTTGTTGACATTGCATTGTAAGGTGAAGAGGTACAGATTTCTCGCCATCCCCTAGTTGAAATTTATAGGACTTTAAGAAAAACTCAAGTATAACAGTTTTTGCTGTTTTTTTTTAATAATGATTATTCAACTTTCATAAATATTGTCTTTATCTCAATTTCAAATTCTGTAATTCTCTAGAGCTAAGAAGAATTTGGAAAGCATGAAATGCCTCCTTTTCACCCATATAAAATTCCTTTTTCCTAGCCCTAGTGCTTGCAAGATATCAAGTTTTAAAACTTTTGTTGTTACAATACATCAGCTTGATTCTTGGTTTCCTTTAATAAGCAATTTCCCCTGAAGAATTAAAGAAGAAAAATCATTTTTGAGTCAACAGGTTTGTTTTGGGTGGGGGTTTTTTTTGGGGGGGGGGGGGGGGGGGTTTGTGGGTTTTTTTGTTTGGTTTTTTTTTTTTAATATATGGGTTATTTGAAGCTGCTCAGGTTTTGGAATATCAGGATAAATGTCAGGGAGATAAATCACCAACACACCTTGTGAAACTTGCTGCAGCACTCTCAGTAAACAAGCTGGAACACATGGTTACAATTATGATTTGTATGACCACAGAAATCAGAAGCTCTAGTCACGAACCACAGCCTTGCTATGCTATGTATTGTACATACTCAATGATGATCCCTACCGTAAACAGCTTACAATCTACATATAGGGCAAAAAACAAGATGGATTAGCACAGAGGCAGGCTGGAGAAGAAGCAGTATTAGTCAGCACAGTAGCAGAACTCCCAGCGCACCATGAGCCTAGACAGTGTCAGGTAGATATCACAGAAAAACTTTACAGAAGACTTAAAAACATAAGCCTTGAGAATGTTTAGTATGAAATATTTTGTCACTGCCATAAGGGTGGAGTGGTGGCAGCTAAGGGTCCCCCAGAGCGTCTACCTCTCCAAAGGAAAAAAAAAAACCTACTGTTTGCTCCCTGCAAATGTGTAAGTCTCACCAGAGTTAATGGAAGACTTCCAAGAACTATCAAGCCCAGGACCTTACAGTATAAATTGCTCTTCTGGGTAAGGATGCTTTGCTATCATTGCCATTGGCGTCTATGAAAAGAGTGGGGGTCCCAGAGCAAAGTCTATGCTATCTATCCAGCTAGTTCTAAATCACTGGTGGTTTACTATCAAGAATACATTGGTGAAGCTTACAAGAAAGATCAAGAATTTCTTAAATAATTATACTATGACTCTTCTGGTTTCAAGATCCTTGTGATTGTAAGCCCCAAGAGTTTGGTGGACCTGAGGCCTAGGCATGCTACCAGAAGCGCTAATGCTGTGTAACTGTTCTATACTCTCGCATCATTCAAAACCACAAAGATAAATTAGATTTCAAGAAAAACAAAAACCACAACACAGTGTACGCCAAAGGAAGTGTGCAAGAGCTTGATAGTGAATACATCTCTGGCCTGCAGATTTATGCCAGAGGCAATGTTTTTTGGTACTACTGTGATTAAGGCAGACAATGAGTTTTATCTTGTGAAAAAAGGCAATGAAGACTCTCAAAGGGGACATTCAGACACCACTCTGACAGTAGTTCAACCTAACTTCAAACCTGTTCCTATGGTCCTCACAGCGCCAAAGCATGGATTTCTGTCAGGATGAAGCTGCTCTAGAACCCAGCTTGCTGGGCAGCTTTTGCGGACTGAGCCTGCCACACTTACACTACTATTAATACTTAACTACTTAGTCTCAAAGAACATGTGCTTGAACTGCAGCCACACGTTTTGCTCCAGTTCAGACACATCTTTAGAGAAAATAAGAGAAAGATTAAAGATCTGAACACTCTAAATCTTCACATTCAGGCAGGTCAAAACGCCACGATTACAGCGACAAGAGGATGACACTGTTACAGATTGTAAGCAAGAAGGAAGATGAACAGATAGAAGTAGGAAAAAAGTCTCAGATCTACATTTTCATTATGGTGAACATGAACAGGCAATTAAACATTGACTAAGCACCAGGGAGATAGACAAGGTTGTAGTTATCTAGCAGATCATACACCAGATCTGTGACACATCATGAAAAGGTTCAGGAAGGTAGAAACAACCAGCCTGAAATATTTGTAAGTAGAAAAAAAGCTTGGAGGAATTGTAAGAAATAACAGACACAAAGTAGCTTTTTTGTGTCTCTACTTTGACAAGTTTTAATCTAGATATTACAAATCAGACTACATAATCTTTTTCATCTTCAATTTTAACATAAAATGTTAAATATGAATAAATAGTTTTCTTGTAAAGTCCAAGATAACCATGCAAGTACTCCTATTAACCAGACTGTAGCACCAAAAAAAAGGAAGAAGCTACAGTATATATGTCACAGATGTACAACACGGGCCATCAATTGCCTTCAAGCACACTAACATTGAACAACATAATGCAGAGTAAAGTATATACTTACATGATAGAAAGTCATTAATGGTCAGGAATGTTTGTCTAGTTCCAACCAAAGAGTACAGACATGAGAAAACGAGTCATTATTGACCACTATACACCGAATTCTGCAATTTATATTAATGCTACAGCAGTACATTTGTGGGCCAGATTAGTTATGACGATTGCTTAGGCAATTAATGAGGATGAATCCAGCTACCGCCTTTTCATTAGTTTCTTACAGGTACAACATTGTACCCATTACATCTATAATCATCTAAACAGCACAAACTAAGTCAATTAGGAGTTACTGCAACAGTAAGATCTAAGTACTGCAAGATGCATTAGTGTTGTGTTTGTGGTTTGTTTTTTTTTTAAATAGAAAAGTATAAACTGGATCAACTATTTCAAATTAAACCATTATAAATTGACTTATTTTTTTCAATAGTCTTGAGTAGCACTAACATTTTCCTGTCTTAGCATATCATCTGTTTGGCAGTTCCTCACTGTAACATGAATTTTATTTTGCAAGAAATAAAATGACTAATTAAAAAAATTTTGCTTGCCCACAAAAAGTTCTCTCAACTTGGTTAACTGTGGACCATGAATTAGCAAATGCTAATCAACACTCCAAAAAAAGTGGAGGGGATTTAAAACCAACAAAAAAAATTTTTTTCAAGGTAAGTTGATTCAATGTACCTTGTGAACCAAGAAAAATGAACTTCCAATTTCTAATATGAGGTCTAATCTCTACTGCCATGCATATTGATGTCATTTATGCCTTCACAACACATCAACAACATACCATCAGATCTAGCAACACTTTACAATTATTTTGCACACCTACAAAAAGACTGCAAAGACAAAGCAAAGTTGACTCAGCATCTAAGAATATCCTTTATGAAGTTACAAAACTAAAATATCATTATTCCCCCCCTCATTCCAAACCCACAGCTGTTTATTTAACTACTGGAGAATAACATAATTGGCAATACAATTCTAACCAAGGTATTTCATATACAGGATGGAGAAAAGTACTTACACACAGTCAGAGGCCAAACCAAGGAGAAGTAATTGGTGTGAGGATATTGGCTGTATGGTTTCAGGGTTAAGGAGGCTCATGAGAGGAAAAAAAAAACAGGCTATGAAGCAGGAGAAGGTTAACTGTGGGAAAGGGTAAACTTCTGCTCATATGGTGTATAATTATCACTGCTGCTGAATCACAAGGAAAGGGGGGGTGGATTTAAAATACAGTGCTTACAAGAGTTTGTTGATCTATTGCTGCTGTGCAAGTGACTACAAAATATGCATAACGTAATACATGGTAACATAGATGACTGTGGTATCAAGTTAAATAATTTCAAATTAACAAGTACAATAATTATCTTAGGCATCGAAGTTTCATATGAAAAATAAATTATTTTTAAAACCAGGCTCTTATATCCTTTCATCCTAAATAGATTATATTTAGACTATTTCAGTAAACTTATTTTAATCATTATGTGGTATTTAAAAGATTCTTTCAATTCTTAAAGACTACAAAATACATAAAAATAAAACAATACAGAAATCACATCTAAGTTTTCCACATCTGCTCATTGCTCAAAACTTGCTTCTGTTCCATAACAGATTATCAGTTTATGTTGGTCTTCTAATTTGTGTTACACTACCTGTGCACCTGATGCTATATAAAACAAAGGATTGCAAAGGGTTAATTCAGAGATATTACAGATAGGCAAATATGCCATTTACCAATTCTATTGTGTCCAAGTTTCATCTATAGTCCAACATCGTATACAGGCAAATAATCGGACACAAAAAACATTAACCAACTGAACAAACAGAAAAAAATATTTCAATTTTCTAACAGGATGTGGTACTTATTTTTTCCCCTTTCCCAGGCAGGTCATTAAAAAGCTGTTTATAAAGGCTCTTTTACTTAAAGCTTTAATGAAGATACTTAATTCACTGGGAGAAGAGATGGCACTTCAGGTACTCATGAAAGAAGCAACAAAATAAGCATAGGAGTATGCCAAGAGAGTTCAGAGAACAGTTCAAGAGGAGTGAAGGGGGTGGAAGTGTAGGAAGAGACAAGAACAGACGTAAGCTGAAACCTTAAGAGTTTGCATTAAGAAATGAAAACTCAATATAGAAGCAGTAAAAAGTCATGGGGGGATATGATATCAGAGAAGCTACAGAGGAAGGCAGGAGTGGTGGCAATTTGGATGGACTTTACAAATCAATCAAGTAACCAGAAGAAGAAAAAAAAAAAGCTATTTTGCCCGTAGCAGCACTAAGGCAGAAAGATACTCATGCGTGACTAGAGAGGAGATTAGAACCATCAGGTAAGTAGAGGTATCAAAATACGCAGTGAGAACTGCTCTCCAGTCACAAGCAAAAGTACAAACCACATACTGAAAACTGCTTCGGAAAAACGTTTTAAGAGCAATTTTCTCTAGCAATTGAAAAGAAGGAAGAGAATGTACCTGTTGGGACTCTTGAATAAAAACGTTGTAGGAAACAATTTAATTAATTTCTCTGTTTAAATAAACTGCAAGACAAGCAACTGTTTTCTGATGCATTTACATTATGGGCACAACCCAAACATGGCAGTGGTCCACTCTTGAGCATGTAAACTGGAAACCAGAAAGGAGATGCATGTTCCAGCAGCACATTGAGCTGTGTGTAACCTCATCTTACACAGCAGCAGCAATGTATTTAGGCTATGCTGCACCAAATTATAGAGACATGCTCTTTTACTGCCTCCATGAAGAGATCCACACACACTGTCACAGACTAAAATATTTTCTGGCAGACCACTCGTGGCCTGAACTTTAATATCCCCTAGGGATGCTGCCAGTGAATGGATTTCACAAAAGAGCAAAATAAATAGTATCAGTTTTAACAGCAACTGACTTGCAAAGTGTTATTTAGTTTATCGGGAAAAAGAAAATAACATATACCATTACTGTTAGCAATATATTGTATTTTATTCTTATTATATGGAAAAGAAAAACCTTTAAGAAGAATTTTTGTGTGTAATACACACACCAATAAAACACATCTGGTGTGGGAAAGAAAGCAACCACCAACCAAAACACAGTATATAGTATAACAAACATGAGAAACCTTTTTCTTAACAAAAAAGGTCATCAAGTCTTTCATATTCTTCAGGCAATATCTCTCTATAGCAAACAGTCCACCCACAAAAGGTCAGAATCTAGTCATACTATTCAGGAAAAATCATTAGTCAACCTACTGGGAAAGGCATACACTACAATATGTTACAAAAATTCCTACCTATGACACTCTCTTACATCACAGAATCCTTGAGAGTGGAAGGGACCTCTTGAGACCACCTAGTCCAACCTTCTGCTCAAGCAGAACCACAGAACACGTCACCATATCCACTGAGTAATCATAAAGAATAAAATATGCACATAAAAGTATTTCTTACAACATTTTAACTAACTTGAAGAATTATCAAGCTAGTCACCACTTGCTTTATTATTAAAAAAGTATCAACAAAAGCAAAAAAAATGGACTAACTGCTACTTTTACCATGTGCTGTCCTGCAGGGAAGGTATCCCTGCAGTGCCTGCAGATACAATTGCTTCAGATTCTAATACATCTTGAGATGGACTGTCTATGATTAGAATCCAAGCAGGCCTGTGGACAATTTTTCTATACTGAGCATGCACACCGGTATCACTTGTTGAAAAAGAAATGGGCTACAGGTGTCTTTATAAGAGAGGTCACATAGAAGGCAATACTTCATAAGGTTTGAAGTATAGTTTATAGGAAATAAGACTCACTTGCCACCCCAGATGCAATTCCATAAAGTAGTCCTCCTCCATCTGTTTGCTGCTGAAAGACATGGGTCTCTGGAGGAGGGCTTCTTTCTTGTCTAATGAAATTATATAGTAAAGTTTTCACAAGTCTGCTGGTATATGGGAGACTGAAAAGAAAACAGCTTTAGTTGACTCAACTTGCAAAATTTGGCACAACAAAGCCCAGGCAGGGTGCAACGGCTGGTGTTTTGCATTAAACATGGACAGTAACTCTCCCAGTCTTCAGCAGACTGGAAAGGGAAAGAATGCCAAGGTCTTGCCCATGCAAAGCTGCATCGACTTCAACAGGGCTCTGCAGGAGCACCTTCAACAGCAGGATCATGGAAACTATTTTTTGCTTTCTTTTTTCAATACTACTTTTAAATCAATCATTTAACTTGTGGAATCATTGTATTCTTTTACCTCAAGACACAACTGGAAAAATATTTATGCAAGGGAAAGAAACATTATATTTGTTTATTGCTCCATGCTTTAGTTACATAGAACAGGTAACAACAGTATTTCTCCACCCCCCCATAATATTTTGTCTGTGTGCAGGGCTGAAGCCAATTTGCAAAGACCAATGAAACATCTGACCTCACATCAATGATTTTGACAAATGCACGTAAAATTTGTCAGATTTAAATAAAAGGTTACAATATTTCCAAAACAGAGAAGGATTTCCACAGTTGGTTCCCATTCTCCAACTCTTCACATTGCCCTAGATTCCCAGCCACCAAATTCCCACCCCTCTCTCTCCAGAGGCCAGGTACCTGCTATTCCCAACTCAGATCACTTAGACCACATACTGCCTTTTCCCCCCAAACATTCCCCATTTTGCCCCAAACCCTCACTTCCTTTGGTCCAGAGACTGAAGTACCACCAAACCCCACAAATACTGAGGCTCTGCCTCTACCGTGCTGCAGTTTCAGGCTGAAGTCTGCCCTGTGCTCCCTCTGCCCAAAGCCAAGCTGAGCCTCCCTCCTTTCCCTGCATGCCACCCCGGAGCAGTACCTCTCTCTTATATCTAGTAGAAGTTTCCAAAAACTGGAAAATAGGTACACTTCCCAAAAATCTGCCCGCATGGAATTTAAAGTTGAAAGAGGATGAATGGTAGCCTGACCAAAATGCGTAAAAGCCACCATGACAAAGCATTTAAACAAAACTGACTCACCAGAACAAGTGGTATTACTCATACAACCAAGTTTACCACCTGCTAAGTATTTCCACTATTGCAGCTTAAAACTCAACATAGCACATATGTGCAATCTTTCAAGGGGCTATTTATTTGTATCACAAGAAGTATGATTAGCATTTCTGAGGTACACATGTTCTCTAGACTGCAATGCTACAGGAAAAAGACCCATAGCTGAATAAAAATAAAGCATCCTGAAAAGTAAAAGCTGTTTTAAATTAATGAAATTACCCTCAAAAAGTGAAAATGGTTTCAAATAGTTTTACTGAAGTCAGTGCCATGAGATTTAAACTTGAAACCTTCCAACAGTCTTTACAGATGTTTGCTTTTGTGTTCTGTTTTCTTTTGAGCAGAACAAGTTTTCTATCAAAATATATTTCGCTGTCTTTTGTTTTCAAGTACAAACAGTCTAAACAAGCCATCAGAAGCATTTGCTTTGCCATTAGGTACCACCCCAGAACACAACATACCATTGACCATGCATCAGGTATTTGTGAATGATGCACTCTCGTAGAATTTCTTTGTGGAATAATTGGCAGGAAAGGAAGACGATGAGAGTTGTCATAGCTTCCAAGGAAATGCTGTATGTAATATCTCTGCAGGAAAAAAAAAAAAAAAGGGAACATTTATAAAGATTAATCTACTGGGTTTGCTTACAAACTGACTTCCAAGAACACTTGGTAGCTTCACCTGAGGTTATACACTGTTTAGCATAGCACAGCAAGTTTCAATTGGGAACACGTAAACAACAAATTCAAAAAACCCAGAATCACTTCATACCAACAATGGGTTGTTTGTCTTAGACATAACCATTTTTTTTTTATATGCCAAAAGACAAGACAATGTAAAAACACTGAGGTATTGCCCAGAACATTCCAGCTCCAGTTTTCAGACTACATTTCACTCAAAATAATAAATATATCTCAAAAGTGTTTCTATATCTCAAAAGTGTTTCCTTTGTCCTGTTAAATAAAATTGTCACAGAACCATCATGCTAAGTCAGGGGAATGTCCAGCTAGCCAAACACAGCTCCATCTGCCAGGAAAAGTGGATCCCTAAGAAAGTAATAACACACATAAATGCTAGTTTAAGTGTAAGAAATGCTCAGGATATCAAGTTGTTCAGTTTTAAATGGTATTTTTGAGGTAACAGTTAAGTCTAAAGTTTCAAGATATTATGGCCAATCCCAAAGAATGTGCTTTAATGATTAAATACTGACACTAGATAGTTTAGCAAAGCTCATTAAGTTAAGGTTAATTAGGAAAGGCTGTGCAGCAAAATGGATGAGAGAGATCTACTATTTGGGATATCTTGTGCTTTCTGTTCCCACCTCTGCCTGTAATGACCTTGTTACATATCTTATTTTTAAAAGGGCGTTTGCCTCCTTAAGCAGTAATAAATTGCAGACTACAAGAAACCTTTTAAAACACAATGAAATAACTTGGACATGAACCAGTATCATTCCTGCATTCAACCAAAGACCATTTTTACCTCCTCCAAAAGTAAGGAGATACTTCATTTGGTGCAACAGTACCATCCTGTAATCCATTAGAAAGATTGTTATTAAGTACTTTTAATGTTTCCCCCACTATTACTATTTAATTTCCACAGTATGCTTCACAATCCAATATCATTAAGTTACAACAGGTGTCCAGCATCAATTATCAAGGTTTTTTGACCTGGGACCTACTGGAAATTCAAAATCTATTTATACTTCTCAAATTCAAAGATTTTTATAGTATCTCTATTCAAAATAAAAATTAAAAAAAAATCAGCATCAATGTATGTTTAAGCATTGATGCTAAGTTTTTCTTTGTTACAATGTCACCTTCCAAAAATCTTATTCTTAGCAGTTAAAATAAGTATAAACATAAAACTAAGTGCTCTTTCAAATAATGACGACTTGAAAACTACAGTGCAGTGTCTCTTGAAACAAAATAAATTAACCACAGAAAAGACTGGCTGGCACAAAACTCTTCATTAGTGTCAGGATCAGAACTGGTGTGGTCCTTACCAAAACGAAGAGGATTTAATTTAGAAGAAATCAGTCTGATTTTTAGCACACTCAATTATTTCAATATTCTCAAGTGTGCTGCTAGAAATGCTGTAAATAACATGCATTACTGTAAAACATGAGGAAGAAGAGTTTCATGCATCACAGTGTATATACAGCTTAAAGTTAAGCTCTTCTGCAGTAGCTCTAGGCCAGAGTTTGAGCAAAGAGCTTGCTAGTTATTTGCTCAAAGTCAAGAACAAACTGGAATCACAATTTCCTGGATCACAGTCCACACAACCACACTACCTCCGATACAAAAATGTTTTTGAAAGTGAAGGTTATGCAGACTTACTGGTTTTGATCGTTTGGTTTTTTTTTTCCTCTCACACATGATTTAGGTATTTGAATCCGTAACATTTTAAGTTATACGTCAGGAAGAGACATACTGCTTAAATAACATTCTTCCTTAAAATCATCAAGTACGTTTTAATTACTTTTAGTTTTCATGAGTTACCTGACTTTTTGCCCACTACTGAGGAAGTTAGTCAGTGTAAATGCTGATAATTAGATCAGGCCAGAGGTTACACTGTGATCTGGTTCCACTGCAAATTCATCTCAGCCAGAAGCAAGGCTGAGCTAGGAACAGCTCCCACTCCCTCTCCAAAACCGTGATGTTTTGCAATCCACTACCCACATCCATTCCAAGCAAAGCAGGGAGGACCTATATGTATTGATTATTAGAAGTTTAGCCACCAGCAAAAAAAATTAAGAAATGTTTTTCTATCAAAATAAAAACAACAGCTTGGAAAAAACACTTTTTAGCTATAGAAAAGAAAAAAAAAATCAGCAGCTTATCATTACCAAGGCTGATAATACAAGAATAATGTCTCCAACCCTGAGTTGATGAATGATATCACTTCGTGATATGCTACAACATCCAAAACAACTGGGTCACTTTGCAGAGAGGAAACAAATTTCAGTCTAGTATACTTTTTCTCCATCTCAATCATTCATTTATTTATTTTTCTGACAAACCATACAAGTGGAAGAGCAAATCTGAGGAGACGTTACAAAATTTTTGTCTATTTTATAAGATTCAGTGTAAAGAAATAAACAAAGAGGTTACTGTAAAATGTATTAAGCAATTTGGGGGGGGGGGGGAATCTGCTTTCAATACCCTTATATAACCGTGAAAGAAAAAAAAAAAATAGAGAGAAAGGTAAATTCATGCAGCTCCAATTAGTGAGTTATTCTCATTTTCTTTCTATTCGAAACCCAGTTAGGGCACATTATTTAAACTTCAGAAACATTCCATTCAACCTGTCGAATCTGTTCAAATTAAATCTGTTCTGACATAAACACAACCAGAGTCCTGATATCTGGAGTAACCCCTCAGCTACAGTCACCCTTAATTTATCAGCACAAGGATAAAGCCTCAGAGCAAAATTATTTTCTCCACCAAAGGTCAAATGAACAGTTTTCTGAAACTCAAGCATTTCTAAAGGGTCACAAGAACTACCAGGAACCTCTTAACTTGAAAGAAAATATTGTTTATTTATATTGAGACTACAGAATAGGGGGTTTTGGTTTTGATTTTTTTTTATTCAAAGCTATCAGTCATATAGAATGACTTTACATGGAATTTATGCTGATCTCCAACTTCCTCTGAAAACTGTTTGCTTGCAGATAAGGAGGAAACTAGAAATAATGAACTCATGTATCAATTACATGTCAAAATTATTTAGCTATTTATTTCAGAAAACCTAAAGAACTGTATGATGTTTTGAGTTTCTGTGAGGTTTTTTTTCCTTCCCAAGTGTCTTATAAAACAGACAAAAAAAAAAATCCACAGAACTCAGATAAAGCTCACATCCCAAGTAAGTGGGCTTCATAGAGCAATGTACCAAAGCATACATGGGTCTTCCCCCCAGAGCTGTCTACTCCAAGTATTAAAAGGTAACTCATTTTCTAATTTAGGAGAGTTGCCAAAAGGGCTGATTCATACAAAAACTCTCAAGTCATACAGGAACCAGGTTTCATTTCCCTGCTTCCTGAGGGCCCACCAGAAAGGTGAAAGAGGAGTCATCACAGAGAATAGGATCAGTTTTGAAAACTGAAAAGCAAGAAGAATATCTGGTTATCAGTCTCAGGATACAAGTACAACAACTCAAAGTGAACATAATCTTTCCTCTTGGAATCACTCCTAATTTTACACCCACCGATGGCAAATATGCACCGTGGCAGCCGATAATGCACTATACTCATTACAGCTAACTCCAAACATTTGGGAGATGTCCCAAAGGGGCACTCAAGAAACACCAACTGGAAGCAGAGAGCATCTCTGACATTTCCTACTGCATCTCCCCCACACTGGGTATTCTTGACTGGGAGACAGAATGAAAGTGAAAAAACAACCAAAGATGGAAATACTCTAAAGGGAGTATCTAAAGGATTAAAATGACAGTTAGATTGAAGACCCTTTATTCTCAGACCTGTTCCTAAACCATCTGAGACTACATGGTTGTGTACATTTTCACCTCACTGGCATTCAGTTCTTCCCTCTACAGATTAAAAATATTAGAAAAAGTCTAGGACTTTTAGATGTTGCACAGAGAATCTATATTCTTCTGTATTTACCTTTCATATCAACACATCTTTTTAGTAATAGCCACTAAATCTAAGTGAAAGACCTTACCTTTTGAACAACAGAACACAAGAGAGCAGTCCAAACACCCATAAAAATGGACAGCTCAAATGACTGGGCTTTTGTAGCTTTCAACCCTTGGGAAAAGGCAGCCACAGAGAAGATGACCCAGGTGCTCAAAAAGCTACTGTAGACCATTGCAGAGATCTGGACAGAGCCAGACCACAGGAATCACGTCCTGTGTTCCAGCCGTGCAGCCTGTGTGAAAGGCAAACCTGCTCCACAGTCTCTCTGTAATACCACTTCTCAAATGTGAGCCACTGGTTTCAAGGCAGAGTCATCTTGATGTAGTGGCAGCAATAATCTCCGAGTCTCATGCTTGTCTAGGTAATGGAGAAAAAAGGCTTATTCCTGTCAACCTGGTGTAGAAAACTGCTAGTGCAAAACAACGAGATGTCTCAAACAGCCTGGGTGCTAAAACCACAATGCAGAGCGACGGTCGCTAGGACCCAGGACCGGACAGTACCTGGAGTGAGGGTGAGGGAGGGAGCCCTGTGGAGATAGGGCGGCCTTGCCTCGGCCCCATCCCCCGCGGTCTGTGAAGCGTCTTATTCTCCCCCACACCTACTGCCTGGGGGACAGTCCTGGTATCACTCCTCCTGGTCTGACTGGTCGCTGATGTAATTTTCCAATTAGCAAAACTACTAACCACTTGTGCCTTGGGAAAGGAATTTGGGAGGGAGCTAAAAGATAACAAACTGTGGAAAACTAACGGCTCTAACCTTGAAGAAGAGCTAACAAGCCGACAAAAGTGAACATCTTGGCACCAAAGACTGGACGGTGGCCGGAGAAGATAAAACTGCAGAAAGGAGGTGAAAGGTAAATGCGGCGAGGGGAGATCACGACCACCGACTCAAGTCAGGACCGAAAAGACTTGCCCCCCCCACACCTGAAAGGAGCATGCGTGCTAATTTACATAGCAAGCGAGGCTAATTTAAATACAGTAAACCAATAGTGTATGAAATGTTAATCACTAACCAATAAGTGTAAATTTAGGCGGGTTTATACTAATCACGTAGCCTGATAAATGTGGTGTAGTCTGCATGACGGTGTGCTCGTGCCCGTGCTTGTGCGTGCGTGACTTGTGGAATTATTATCACCGAGCACCCTGCGCAGAATCAACATCTCTATAAGAACCTTCACTTCACCTCACTCTTCTTTTTCCCACCGAATACCCCTGTTGGCAGGACCAACGCTGGATCCAGGACTGGTGATTCTTTTCCTTCTCTCTCTCTCTTTCACTTTTCCTAAGGTGATTAAGTTGTTAAAGTTGTTAAATTGTAGTCAAGTACTGCATGGCCGACCTTGACTTTCCATAAAGCCGCATAGCTGGGGTGGATATAACCGTGAGAGGGTTGGCGGGTATCGAATATTTGCACTCAATGTTTGTCTCTATAGAAGCTTTCTATTAAAGCTGGTGTTTGTGTACAGACCTTGAGTGTTGGCCCACCTTAATCCACACCGAGAGGATTTGTGAATCTTTGTCACTCCTCCCCCCTCCTCCCCAGGTGGGATGTGACACCTGGTTGCTGTCACTGATTTGAAACAGTCTGCAAACTCTTAAGGTGCCAGAAAGAGATATGCTTGACTTCAGTGCCTAGGTGTCTTTGCTGCCTAGACCAGAGATCAAACCCAAATACTAGCAAGCAGGTGTTTTTCAAGATGCATCCAATATCTTTTGTGAAAACAGGGCTGAAAACCATAACAGAGAAAGCATATTATTAGGAGCTTGAACATACAGCATGTTGTATAATAAACAGTACAGATCTCTGATACTATGCTCTGGGATTAGAAAGTTTGTTACAAGTTGAATGTAAGTTAAAGCTAGCCTAGTGAAAAGACAGGTCATTGAGAAACACTGATCTAAGTCTAAAATAAAAACTAAATTAGAATAGAATTAGAACAGAAAGAAGAATACATGATACAGATAAAGGTTCTCCTGCTTAGGACCTTTAGACACTTAAGAGGCCACACATCTGCCATCAGAAAAGAGAAAAAGATAAGAATGATGAAGAAAATCTTCCAAATAAATATTTTTTTTATTTGCTGCACCACCACAAGGTGCAGCAGCAAATAAAACTCCCTTTATACTCATCAGATCCCTCCTACACAGAGCACAATAGTCTTAAAACTTTGAGGATCTTCAAAGTGCAGCAATACAAATCTCTTTCAGTTCAGATATTTTTGCTAGCTTCAACCTAAGTTTTAACAGATGAAAGTTTCCCTTTAATGATTAGGCAAAGTTGCCAAAAATGCTGACATCAAACAGCTCTTCAAATACTGAAGCTACTACAGTCTTAATAAAAGTTCCTTGAATAGTTCTTTTCTAAAAAGCACTATTCTGACCTATTGTTTTGAAAGTAACAAAAAAAAAAATTAAAATACAACACTCCTGAAATACAAGAGAAAACAGTTCTTAACCTCTTCACTACTCACAATTAGCAAGGAAAAAAAGCCTAAGCATTTCTCATCATCTGTACATGGCATTGTTCCTACACTGCAATGATTCCGTAGAGCTTTATAATCAATTATGTCGCCCTTCTTCCTACATTCAACTTTTGAGCTCCCAGGAAATGTAGCGAGCATTCTTAAATGAGTCAAAACATTGTTAACATTTAAATTTGAAAGTAACCAAGATTGCAACCTAAACCAATTGTACCTACAGAAAATAATGGAACATAATAGAAATATCAACTAACTTCTACTGGCACCACAGAGTGCTACTTAACAGTGATTTAACTAGATCACAGCATTTCATTTTTCCTCCATATGCATTTATAGTTTTTAATGAAGTGAAAACATACTGATAACAACCAGATGTTCAGTTATGTATACCAGCTCTTAATAAGCTGCTGAAAGCCTTTATAATTTAAAGCTTTGGGAACTCTATCTTGCAACAAAATGTTAGCAATAGTTTCTGCATACCATTAAATACTGAAGTTGCATCTTTTTGCTGACTATGCAGTTTTAATCATTAATGAACACTTGAACACTAACATTAACAAAACCAAAGAAAAAGCAGAGTATCCATAACATACCCAAGGGAGCCATAAATCAAACATCAACATACCGTAACACAAGTGTTTATAAGGGACCGCACAAGTCTAATTCTTGAAAAGCAATAATGCTATAGTTTCTATAAAATTTCTTAAAGTTAAATGTTAATGTGAAACCTTTTTCCTTGGCATTTTGTACAATGCAGAGCCTTTTTTTCAAAGGGGTAATTCAATCTCTTTTTAATAACTCTCAGATACAGAGCCACAATGCTGCAGAGTCCCATGGTCCCTACTACATCCTGTTTTAGCTATGCTGAGTGTTAACTGCCTTAAAGCACATTTGCCTTTCCCAATACAAACTAACTTTGAGAAAGTTTCTTAAATTCATTGTAGACAATTATGAGACACTCCTAGATATGCTTTGCTGTACATCTCTGCAGCCTTTCCCAACAAAAAAATTAACACATTTTGGTTCTTCAGTTATATTTCACAGTAAGGGATATGGAGAGGTGGGTTACAAACTTACTATTTGTCATCTTCCCCATCTCACATCTTCCTTATTAATTTTGAGCTAGACTGCCCACCTGCATTTTCCAAGTATGTCTGTAGGTTATTCTGTAGGCAGACATGAGCTCATTCTGCCAAGGCTTCTAGTAGAGCAAGCTCAGAGGTGAGCAAGCTCTGCCCATGCTCAGGAAAGACTCAAGCCTTCATGAACTCTGTGCCCGTGCCAAGCCCAGTGTCTTATGCTTGCTCTTGGTCAGTCTGGAACATGGGTTAAGATTACATACCTGCCTGCAAAATACCACACACAGGTATCCTAAGCTCTCCTCCCAACAGTACCCGTCATCTTACATATACATCTTCACGTGATACTTAACAGTGAAGAATAATAGGATCTATGTTATAATCACAAATTTCTCACTATTCCATAACAGTATCTACACAGCATCATCCAGAAATGCTGTCCACTCTTCAGTAACTCATTTAAAAAAAAAAAAAATTAAAGATAGCACATCTGAAATTATATATATAGAGGGGGGAAAAAAATTATAGTATCTCTGAAGCGTACTGCTTTCACCAAAAAGCACCTGACGTGACATTTAGAACAATTTCAAAAGCAACGAGTGTGGGACTGTTGCCAGGTACCTCTGCTCCTGCATTTTGGACACGGAGATGGTCTTCCATGCTATAAAAATAATCTTAGTATTTCAGTGAAGGAGAAAAAAAAAAAAAAAGAAGTTTAAACTGGGGTGTAGAGAAGCAATATATTTAGACAGCAGCTGCCAGCTGTATCCACTCCTTCACGAAACTGCATCTACAGAACCCAAGGGACACACTAATTGTAACAATCCTCTGTTAAGGCTATTGAATGCTACTAACAAAAACTTTGCTATTCTGAATAATGCTTCAAAGACAGGCTCAGCATGGAGATTTTTATGGTCTGTCACAACAAAAATTCATCTCTAATAGCAGCTTTACAGACAGACACTCTGTTTAGCAGTGCCACTGTAAGCTGCCAGAGCTGCATATCCTTTAGCAAGTGATGCTAAGTCCAGCTACAGAAATCATTACGAGTTTGAATATTTCATGTATTCTACTCAGCCAATCTATTCCTTCCCAAAATTCACATACTAGGCTTGCCATTTTCTTGATTTATTCCAGCTAAAGACAGAAATTAACTACTCCTTTAATATAGAGTAGGGAAAGAATTTATAGTGCAAATCTGATCAGGGAAACGGAGGGAAGTAAAAAGTAAATTCACTATTAAAATAATCCTGATCATTCTCCTGAAAAAAAAAAATTAATATTACAGTAAGCAAAAATGTCTCAGCCTTATAACACCTTTATGAAGAACAGAGTTAGATTGTGTATTAGAGAAAGCAAGTTCTTCTGTATCTCCTTTCCCCTACCCTACTTCCCCTTCAATAATATGGGGATAAAATCATTAAGGCATTATCAGATTGTTAAACATATTATACTGGTAAACAAGACAATAATATACGCTTTTGTAAGTGTTAATATCTTACTAAGAATTCAGTAGCATGCTATTTCAGGAAAAATTTAGCTAAGAAAACTTATTTGAAAAAAAAAAAAAAACAAAAAAACAAAAAAACCCAAACAAAACACACCAAACCTTCCACATCTCTCTCTTACGAAAAGTGATTATGTTTTCAATATAGCTGAATATTAAAGATTATAGACAGGCTTTATAACTTCTTTTTAGTAAGCCATTATTATGATTAAATTACATAGTAAACTAAGTGCTTTCAACAGCTACTTCCATTCCCAGCAACCACATTCACACAGAAATAGAGATGCTGACAGGTTCACTTGTTGAAAAGGGTTAAGAACAATCATGCCTGTAAAACTTTTTCTGCCAGAAAGACAGAATAAATGATATTGGACTCCACACACACATTGGGACTTCTAAGAAAGAAAAATAAAACCCTGCAGGATTTATGAACTTGCCCATATATCACAGTCCTTTCACCCCTTCATACTTCCTCTAATCTGCTCCAAACAAAGTGTATCTGTTCCAGGAAGTCCTGACAAGCTTTGCAGAATGACGCTCTAAATCATATCACTAATTCATTACACACTACCTACCCAAACCCTCATGTAATGTTGACAGAGTTGTATTTAATGAGAGCAATGTTTCAAGAACTATTGCATCTTTGTCAGCTTTCCAACCAAAAGAACAATCCGAAGTACAAAAACTAAATTATCAGCAGAGCTATATACTACACTATAATAGATAATCCGAAACTTTCTCAAAGCTGTGATGCTTTAATTGGGACACTACATTTTAGGCACAGACATGCAATTTAACACAAAAGATACTGCTAATGCTATCTTTGGTAAAGTTTATCTTGGGGAAAAAAAGAACTTAAAACTTATCAGGACAGGTGTGGAAAAACATTTTTATTTCCAAAGAACAAAGTAAGTTCTCCTTCATATAATACTGAAGTATGTTTCATGACACATTCCAATGGGATGTGGAATCAACATATCTCAAATACAACAGATGCATGAGAAAAGCCACGTAAACAAATCTGGAGATCTACAGAAACATTCCACTTACTCATTTCTCTTCTCTCTTCTTCAGACATCAATTCACTGGTATTTCAGAAATTAGTATAAGTCATATGACTGACTTAATGCACATGCAGTTCAAAAACCCACACAACTGCAGAAGAGGAACTTTTGTTTGCACCTTGCTGCATCCCCCAGAGATGAAGTGACACCTCCAATGTACCTTTCCCTGTACAATTAGCACAACCATTTCTAGCCAAAAGTTCACAGTAACTGTGTGCTGACAGAGGTACCCGAAACAAACATCAAAGCTCCTACAAAATAAAACAGGATAACTTCTGTTGATGGTTTGAACTGGGTGTGAGATGCTGATCATGTACTTCTTCCAACAGAATATTCAGGGCTGGTACTGGCAGCAGATTATCATTATCAGTACTGCACCATCATATGGAGCATTCAAATACGAGTATTTATACATTATAACCACATCACTCTAAGTTTTATATTCTTTCAAATGCTCAGTTTATACAAGGAGGTTGGAAAAAAAAAAAAGAAAAAAGCCAACTTACAAGAGAGGAATTTCAACAATGAGCTGGATGAGGCAACACAGCAACTCTTCTATGAGGTCTTCAGACTCTATTCCTGAAAAGAAGCATACCAATAGTTTTCTGGATTTTCAAATACCAAAAGGAAACATAGATTTAAACACATAGATCCAGACAATTGATACTTTAATTAAGGAACAAACACTAGAAGAGAAATTCTACCTGTTTAAGAAGATAGCATTCTTTCCTGAAATAGAAGGCACTTGGGATTATCACCAGAGAAAATGGTGATGCTAAGCCTTTTATACAGAAAACAAATAATAACAATTGGATAAATTAAATAAGATGTTGGTATTGTAGGAATATGCTAATATTAAGCACATCAAGCCTTACTTTACTACTTATTCCCTGCACTCTGCATATTTCCCCACCCCTTTTTTTAATCCCAAGTGAAGAATAAGCAGAGACAGATAGAAAACAGTTTCATTTGTCTAACATACACTGAACAGTATTCTAAAGTGTGATCTGTCAAATGAATGCAGCCTACAGTACACATCACTGCTGCTCTTAAGCAATTAAATCTACACACTATTTTTTCATGAATACACATTTATTTATTGAAGAGGTTTTACACATTTCAATGACAAGTAAGAATTCATTAATTTCCAAAGTACATTTTAAGAGAGCAAAAATTATTCTCTACTCATACACAATGTGACAAAATGCATGGGATGATTAAAAATTGTTTAAAAAATGCAACTATTCTAAGCAATAAAACTGGTGGTATTTTACATTAGCACTGCAATTTTTAAAAGCAACTGTAAAAAAAGACTTGCAAGACTTACTGAGGAAAAAGCTTAAACCATGTGAAGTTGTATATAATACTAAAAAAATAGAAGATAAATCTCTTGGCTCATTAGAATTTTTTCTACTTTCAAAATAAAATAAGTTTATTCTTAAATCCAGAACTCAATTTTAAGAAGCACACCTGAGGGAATATTCACAGTAAAGCAAAATTATTTCTTTCCACAATCGGTTTATTAAAAACACATTAAAAATTGTCACCTATGAACTGCACGTTCTAAAGGAAATCAGTTTTTTATCATGGAAACATGGTTTCCTTTATATAGAATCCCCCATGAGTAACACAATGTAGCTCCTGTTAGTAAAAACCAAGAACTGCTAGGAGTATTTAACCTTAGACAGAAATCATTGCCAATAATAAAGCCCAGATAACGTATTCTAAAGTAACTTGAACATGACAGTTTCCTAAGGTTTTCTGAATCTAGAAAATGCTTATAGAGCAAGACTGCTATTAGTTCCCAAAAGGTACCTAATTTTTTCTCTTGACAATTGAGGAAAGGGAAGAGGAAAGAGGAAAAAGGGTGAAAAAAGTAGAGAGAGTGCATTTTAAGAATATTGTTTCTTCCATCATGCTATATACATAACTCATTTGAAGAGAGAGTAATGTCATTTGACTATGAAAGAGGGCTTTCCCCCCCCCACTACATTCAAAATACAGCAAGAAAATATTGGGTTAGCACAATCACGTAGAATGGAAGATGTTAGTCTTTCCTGCTCTGTCCTCAAACATTTTTCTTTAAAGAAAAAAAAAGCTTAATTGCTATAATCAATGTCATTCAGCTACAGTAATTAATGTATCCTTTTCCCCATTGGGGCACATGCATTCTTGTTTAATTCTTGTCTTGCCAAGACAATGAGGTGGATGCATGCCAAATCTATAACATGACAGAGAGCTATAAACATGGAACACTTTTCATAAACAATTTCTTTTTCAATAGCAGGATAAAGACAGCACACAATATATTCATTCACATTAATAGATCACATAATTGGATCAAAGACGTGTAAAGCCTTGGGGAAAATAAGTAAATGGTGAATCTGTCCAGATAAGATTAGAGCAGACTTGCAGAGAGAGGAATCATAGGTGCATCTTCTAAACTCTACGGCAGTGCAGAAGTAACTGCAAACACACACAGTTTTTAAAATGTCCAGTTATGCTGAAGCGCCATTTTTCATCAGCTATATTTAAGTCCTCAAACACGTGGATTACTTGCATTGTGGGTTTTTTAGCTTTTTGGTGGGCTTTGTTTGTTTTGGGTTGTTTTTTGTTTAGTTGGGTTTGGGTTTGTTTTTTTTTAACATAAAAAAATAATACTTTGTGTTTAACTTTTTCAAAGATACACACATTACAGACACTGAATTAGTAGACACTACACAAGCAAAACGGCTTATCCAGAGGAAAGTATACATGCCAGGAGACTCCACTCCTAGTAAAACCAGCCCAGCTCCATCCTTGGCCATGATACAGGGTCTAACATAGACAGTAAAACAATCTTTCTTCTCAAGAACCTAACTACTATGTTATTACCTAATGTTAATAAGATATTCAGGCATAGCAAGGTATAGCCTCGCCTTAGATGCTACTTGTTTTTCTGCCCTGTTGCTCCTACAAAGAGGACAGAACCTGGACATCAGTAATGAAATAATTTGTTACTTGTAAAACAGTACCTAAAGCCTCATTCATTCATCACACAACCAGCAGACTTAAAGCTTCTTTGGGTTTTGTGGTTTGATCTTCAGCTCTGAGGACTCTCAAAAACTCCCAACTTTCCCTTAAGAGTGTTAACAATGAGTACATAAACTAATTCCATCCCTCATTTCCTTTATATGATAGCTGAACAATCATGAAATCATTTAAGGATTGCAGTAAACAGTAAACATTGTTATTTATTCCCTCCCCTCTGTCATCTTATTTGCTATAATACACCAAATGCAGTCCCTAGCAGCCTTGTGATAAAAACTTCTCTACAGAGAATGAATAAAGTTTCCTACTACAGGTCAGGGAAGAGGTTGAATGAATTGACGGTTTGATTTAGAATACAATACACAGAATATTCTCTCTTACACTCTGAATCACAATACAGTTAAAGACCACACAGAAATTATGGGATACAAACAGTGGAAGCCTCACCGAAGGATGAATGATTTCCGTTAGCAAGACTAACTCCAGCTTCAGATCAGTATATGCTGAGTCCAGTTTAGGATTTATTAATATCAGGATTTTTAGCTGAATCTTAAAGAATATGGTTTAAGTCTCTATAAGGATATTCCTACAATCAAAATTGTGCAATATCCTCCAAAGTTGTATGCAAATTTCCAATTACAGATGAAGAGGCAAAGGTTGCACTTCCTGGGCTAAGGAACCACCTGAAAACTGCCAAAAGGAACAAACTCCTATTAATGGACTATTCTTGAAAGAAATCAATAAGCAGTGCTGTAGCAGGGACTCAATCCTCTGCAATTTGTTCATTACAACTTTATAATGGTAGACTACAACATATCCATGCACTCAAACTTTTTGTAAAATGGAAAACCTCAGAGAACATGGTACTAGGATATATTCTCAGACTAGAAGGATGCTAGTGGTCCTCACAGTTTAAACAGGGAAACAAACACCACCACACAGTGATTTCCAAAGGAGTTTTAAGATGATCCTGAAAAGAACCATTACATTTTCTCAGAAGGCTGCGAGACTGAACAAGGCATACAAAAACAGATCATAGGAGAGAGAGGTTGTGTTGTTGGCTGGTTGTACTGTTCTTTCCAATAGCTACTCACCAGCCATTAAGAAAATAAACAAACAGTACTTCAAAATTCAAACACTGTATTAAAGCTTTTATCTATATGCATATTTTATTTACATTATATAATTAATATAATAATGTATTGTATAAGGTTTGTTTTATCATGCTCACAATTGAAAAATAGTAAAATAATATCAAGCTCTGGGAAATGAAAAGACAGTAAGGACAACTAAGAACTTAATTTTTTAAAAAACATGCTCACCAAAGACAGTGTTAAGTATGTACAACTTGAGTAAAAGTAGTAATAAATTTGTGTAAACTTCACAATAACAAGGCATGCTCTAGTTTCCAAATAAAAAAAAAAAATCAAGGAAGCTACACTTAATTATGAAAATACAAAAATAAAATTTTCATCTTTTTCTGCTCACTTCAATAGGCCCCAACACAACAGCATTTTATTACACTCTGTTAATGATACTTAACTTTTCCTATAGCTAAGTATAAAAGCTATAGGAAGTCATTCACTTTATTACCATACTCTCTTTTTTAAATATTAAAAAATCCGATGTGAAGATTTGTTAGGAGCAAAAAAAGATGGCTATGTAAATACAACACATTATGAATGTCAACTCCTTGAAGAAGGTCACAAGGACCATCTCCAACTGGAAACCCAAGTCAAAAGCAGCAGTGTACTCAAGCCACAGCTGAGCAGGGAGAGCTGAAGAGGAGCTTGTTTCCTGCCTCCATCCCCTGCTCTCTCCAGCAGACCACACACGATTACCTTCCTAATCAAGAACATCCAGCAAACAATCTGCTCAAAGATAATTGCTAAGTACATTTGCCATCAATATGCACAAAATTATCGCTAATAAATGTCACTGTGAATTACAGTCAAGTGCTACTAGACACGGTATAAACACAGATCTACCCCAGTGACAAGAACCACTTTTCATACCATGCTGCAAGGAACTCCCAGCATAAGGAATAAAGAACCCAGGGGTTCAAGCTAAAAAAACCGTCTCAGCTTTTCCATCCATTTTACTGTGCTACACTCTACCACTGAAGCAAGAAGTGGGCAATTTTTTTAAACCAAGTCTGCAGTCCATAGGCAGTCTGCAATGATAGCTTATAATAAGCAGGTGTTACTTTCTAATGCATCAGTAAGCTGACTTCATTCTTGGAGATTACTCACCACAGTTTAAATACATTAAACCATTTCAACATGTAGCACTTAATCTTTTGGCACCAGAAGTCTGATTTCCCCAGCACAATGGCAAGCACCAAGGAGTTAAACAGATTTTAATGAACAGTTTTCACTATTCAATGAGCAAGCAGCTATCGGGCATTCTCAACAGTGTCCTTGCTGGACTGACTGTTGAGGAAAATACACATTCAGATACTTGTGGTTGTTCTTCCACAATCCACTCGCACTGTATTAGCATCCTGATACCAGCCCTTTTTGCCAGACCATTTTTGGCTTTATGCAATAAACACGCAATTACAAACTCAACAGTATCTTTACAACAAAGCAAAGGAAATCAAGGTTCCTGTGCCAGCATTATCCATCATGTGTTCTGTAAGAGCATCTTGCATATGCGCAAAGATTTGTGGCAGACAGTGTTATGACTGACTTTTTGCTGTAGTCAAACTGATTTTGAACACATTCACATTATTCACATTCAAAAAGAATGATCAGATAGCAGAAAAGGAACAGCTAGATTATTTGAGCATCTTCCCTGCCATCTTTCATCTTGTGTAATACATGCTCCATTTCCTGAAGATGCACTTATTTTTGAACATTCTGCCTAAGTTCTTTGACTTTTCCTGTACTCTTGTATAAACTACTGGCAACTAATTAAATTTTTAGCAGTTGCCTTTTTAATGGATCAGTTCTAACCATAATACTGTTATCTTCCCTCACTAGATTCCTAGTTTCCAGCTGCTGCTGGTTTATGAAACATACGTGAAAAGAAACACTAAATAATTGCAACATCACCATTCCTACAGTAGTATGTGAAGTCAGCTTTACCCCCATTCTATTCTAGTCAGTAAACTAGTCAGTAAAGTCAGCTTTACCCCAATTCTATTCTGTTCTTCCAAAGAGGAGCATTACCACATTTCAAACTGTATGGAAATTACTAAAGCTAAGGTAGGTCTACAGCATCACTTCTGAACAACTGTTTAAAAAAATGCCAAATTAAGTTTGTAAATAAATGACCATGTTAAATTTAATACAAATATTTAAAGAAAAAAATAAACCAAACAACTTAAACCCTGCTCTAAAAGAGGTCTATTTTGCTATAAGAACCTCTAACATGCCAACAGCTTGTTAACAAACGTTTAATTCTAGCAGACAATGACAGTCAATATGTAATGAAAAGCTCTCATCACATTTTGAAGGTCTTCTCTTTCACATGTATGATACAAAGGAAGATAGTTTACACCAAATTACTTTAGACCCCAAAGGAAGTAAGTCAGTTTTACTATTGACTACATACTTGCAATCTCAGGTTGTCCCAAACAGTAAACATGTTGTATGTAACCTCATTGGTACTTCATTTCTAGTTTTAAAGCAAAGTTTGGGATTCTTAGTCTAAACAAAACATAGAATCATAGAATTATTTAGGTTGGAAAAGACCCTTAAGATCATCAAATCCAACCATTAACCTAACACTGCCAAGTCCACCACTAAACCATGTCCCTAAGCACCACGTCTACAAACAGAACTTTTTAGTTTCTTGTGGGATATTTGTTTCACTAGCACTAGTGTATACCTACCATATGAGCCTGGTGCTTTCTCTTCGTAAGTAAAATGAAGTTGCAGCTCCTCTTCTGACACTTGACTGATGAATACTTTCAGCAAACAGCAAATAATAAACAGTGCATTGTGAGCCTGCCAAATAAAGAGGTGACTAGAAAAGAAGCAGAAACGAACAAGAATCAGTAATGCTTAACCTGAGAACACGCATGAAAACCCACAAGAAAATATATGCCAGGGTAGACAAAGGGGTTCCTACAGTTGAAGCAAGGAAAAGCCAAAGTGCTTAAACAGGGAGTCTTCAGTTGACGCTACAGCAAACAAACTGGCAATGTATTTAAAAGAAATATTTTTCTTCCCCCAAGAGAATACAGTCTTATTCTTAACTAAGTTTGTATTGTTAAAAACACCACAGTTGCCAGAAGTGCAACTCTTCGAAGAGCTCACCAGATGGCTCAGCATACTTCTAAAGGTTTCTAGATACTATGGACTCAAGGCCCCCAGACATTTGAAGATTTCCAACAGCTTCAATATGAAAGCTAGTCTGGCCTCCCTGAACCTTAGCACTTTTCCCAGTCAAATAGCCTTCAGGTAACCATTTATGGGCTTCAGGAGCACAACATAGCAAGATTTTTCTATGCAACACAGATATTTTCCAAGCTTTCTGAATGCAAAGAGGATATAGCTTCATTATGTTTTCTTGAGTCCCAGTAAGCAACTGCTGGGGAGCCCATACAACAGTACATAGTCAAGCTCTTGCTTGAAGCTATATTTTCAAGGTATTTTTGGGTTAAATCAGCAGGAGCTATCCAGGCAGGAATAACTTCTTTCTCCAGATATAAGCAAAAAGGTTGAGGGCAGTCCTGGGAGCAAAGAGGCATTAAAAAGTCTTCCTTTTTGAAGCCCCAGATCTGATGAGAGTTGGACATTTGTCTATGGGTGTGGGGGAACAATTACAGAAAGCTTCCTGCAAAAACTATACAGTGCTGCACACGTAACCTCTTGGAGTTCTTTCCTACTGCTGAAAGGGGCAAGCAAAACCAATGGCAGTTGCACGATATGATTTGAAAGCAATGTCTTTATATAGAAGTTTGTGTTCAAATCCAATCCAATTTAAAATATTTCCAAGATAAAATACTGGTTCATACATTAAGATTTAGCTAAAAAGATCAGGTGATTTTTAAACAGCTCTAAACCAGTAGTAACCAGAAGTTACAGCATTTTTACACAAATGTGTTTATGTAACACACAGGATGAACACAAACATGTCTTTTTCCCCAGCAATCTATTTACCTATTACACTTAACCTTCTGTGTTTGGAAAAGTACTAGATATTTGTTCTGTTTCAAACAGCAATTTAAAAGAATTCTAAGTTTTGGTCTGCGATTATGTTAACTAGCAAAGTAAAAAACTCAAGAGCTAGCAGCAAAAGGAACATTTAAAAAGTGAAATGGCACACATTGCTTTTTTCCAGGTACTTACTTCTGACATTCTGCTGAAATTTTTAACTCTTTGGTTCTAGAAAGAAAGACTTTAATCAACGACCCAAGGTTTCCTGTTCGAGGATTCTTCTCAACTAGATGAGGAAAAATGAGATATGATTATATAGCATGCATAAGTTGACACTATTTAGTTCATAGAATATACAGAATGAAACCAAATTTCAATGTCTTAAATGTTTCTACATAAAGCACAGTATGTCTGTTTTTCTGTACAGCTGTTGTTGTTCTTTTAAGATTCTCCAGTACATGCCTTACTACTCCATAATTGTTCTCTAAACATACTTTTCATCCTAGATTTAAAATATCCCAAGTGTGGAGCTCATACTGCTTCCTTTCCAAGGCTTGTCTACAGCACAATAGTCTCCTGTCAGAAAACTGTGCAGGTTTTCACAACTAGCTTTTACCTTCTTGAAACATTGTTGATCACATTTATATTATCCCTTCCTTTCGTCCTCTGATTAATTCTTCCCCCTTACTGATCAGCTTAGAGGGCAGAGGGAAAAAGAGGTAGTAGGGATAGAGTTGTTTTGAACCTTTCACTCATTTCAAGTTCTACAAAACAGTTAAGATAGAAGTTTCCAAAAGTTTGAGATATATATAAACACACTCTTTACACTACTTTAATCTTACTAGTGGAACACATACAAGTAGAGTTAAGTATACTGAAGAATGTGCACATGAATGCTGTTTCTTAATTTTTCTGATCAAGAACATGGAAAAAGTTAACACGTCACAATTTCTCACCTAAAGACTTGCAGACTGAGATTGTGGCTTCTTCCAAGAGCTTTAAGTCAGCACTAGGAGAGGGGGAAAAGAAAATAAAAATGGTTACACAAGCAATCGGGTTCCTGTACTTGAAGTGAAAATTCATTACAAAACAGTAATAAAATATTTCTATGAAGCACTTCATTTTACCAATCCATTAGCTGGTTTACATAGATATCACAGAAGCACAGAATGGTTGAGGTGAGAAGGGACCTCTGGAGGTCATCTTGTCCAACCTCCCTGCTCAAGCAGGGCCACCTAGAGCCAGTTGCCCACAACCACATCCAGATGGCTTTTGAATATCTCCAAGGACAAAGACTCCACAACCTCTCTGGGCAACTTATTCCAGTGCTTGGTCATCCTAGTATCAGGCAAGACAACATGCATTTGAAGTACAGTGACTATAAAACAGGAAGCTAATATTCAAAAGTGAATTGCTTGTCAAAGTGAAATGATGTCACTACATCATTTGAGTTACTACTACCTTTGTGGCTTCAATGCTGCCATGCTTAGCTTGATGCCACTGAAAATACACATGGAACAGCAGCCTACAGGAAGAACTTGATTTTTTTTTTTTTTTTTACAGGAACTATCATATGAAATGACATCTTTTTAAAAAGCATAAATTAAAGAATCCTCAACCTAACATTTAACTTCAAGCTAAGCACCACCTTCCTTTAACTTTGCTAATGCAAAAATCACATCAGATACACCAAATTTTTCATAACTTCATTAATTGCCTGTTGGTATGCCTCAATGAAAACCATCAGCTGAAAAAAACAATAAAGCACTAAAGCAGAACCTACCAACAACCACTGAAAGTAAACATCAGTTGCGTCAAACACAAAGACATTTATATACTCCTATCACTACAAACCTACCAGTACAGAGTAACTGATCCTCAAAAACTAAACAAAAGAATACATGGGAAGTATATTTTTCCTTAACAGATGGGGAAAAAAAGACAAATAATAATCAGATGTTGTGTCCAATGCCACATTAAGCAATATGAAGGTGTCCCAATATTAACACCTAAAGGGTAACCTGTTCCAGTGTTTCACTACCTTCATAGTAAAAAATTTCTTGTCCTATCGCTACAGGCCCTACTGCTCAGGATATCGGAGAAGATTGTACAGCCTCTATACAGACTCAGTTAACATACAGTCTGACCTACAGGAATGGCAGTCCTTCTGAAGTTCCCCAAATTAAAAGTCAGTCAAAAAAAAAAAAAAAAGCCAAAACAAAAAAACCTCACAGTTCAATGCTTGCAGACATAACATAGTATGTAATATAGGCTGAACAATTTCAGAGCTCATGCAGTTATGTCCTCGTAATTAAAGGTATGAAAATCACCATCCTCAGAATAAATAGGAAAGCAGCAATGTAATGAAATCTGCATAGTAACTAAACCTATAAAAGTCAGTGGTATGGCCTCTGTTCAAGCACTCTTCTCATATAAAAATATTGCAAAACTTAACACTGCCATAATTAGATTGCCAAAGTCACTGTTGCTTCCTAAGTTTTCTGACGAGTAACGTGATTTATATAAAAAAAAATCAGAGACTAAAGACAAAAAGGGCATGGTACCGCATGTACTCTGTCCCACCTGCTCAACCCCATCTTGGCAACTACCTGCAGCTCTGCCAGTGAACTTCTAAAAGGCAGTGGTGGGGCAAACAGTCCCCCTTCTTTCTGTTTTTAAATTTAGATGGTAATCCAGTTTACAACATAGTCCTAAGAACTGTTGCATCAACCCGAGATTAACTGTGGTGCTGTGTGGGAAGCCCCTAAACCAGCTCCACTGCTGAAAACCCATGTGGAGCCATGCTCTTGGAAGCTGTTGAGTTTGTCTGAGCTGTGCCCGAACTCCTGAGGACTAGAAGAAGAAGTAAGGATATTGGTAGAAACAGCAGCCAAAAGAATTATTTCAGAACTTTTCAATAGGAAATGCTTCAAGATAGAGACATCAAAGAAATTAAGTTTTAAGATGCCTGCAAATTTTCCTGTATATCAGACTAGTTTACTGTGTAGTGAGCTGACAGCAGAGACAGCTCTTCACCTACAGCTGAATATCCTAAGACAACTTCATATTATACAGATTGGCTTTTTTGATATCAAATATCAGCATTCTTTCCTCCCTTATAAATTGCTTTGCAACATAAGTTTCAGAAAGAACACACTTTCAGATATACTTTAAAAACATTAGACATTCTCAAAGGTGGTCTCTCATTTCAGTGCTAAAAACATGCAGAGTAATTAAAAACAAATGGTATAGAACTAGAACACCCTGCCAGCAACTACAGACAACACAGTTTTCTAGGTCTATGTGAAACACGGATTTTTTGCGCCTTTTTTGTTTTAAAAAAAAAAAGGTTCTAAATTTGTCCAGCTGGCTGCTTGTTATCAGGATATATTCCTTCCTAAGAGCTGACAGGCAGGGTGAATATTATATTGGACACCAACTCAGTAGAGTGTTCTTAGATACTGAATAATTGTAATCCAACACAATGTGACCCACCTCACACTATCCAAAGATGCTGGGGACTTCTGTAATACAGACCAAGTGATTATTGTAATTGCTCCAGGATTTAAACCATAAATGTAGACATTCAGCTTTTAATTATGGTTCATTTTCCCCATAATTTCTAAGCAGTTAGGTTTTAAAGTATAGCATTCTTACAAGTTTTTGCTTCCTCCCTTTGAGTTATTAAAAACCACACAAAGTCCTCAAATAAATTCCAGAGTTGCCTAATTTCTACAAGTTGCCAGGATGAAAAACCAGTGGCAAACCAAGCAAGACCTTCAGATCTTCAGCAAAGCTTTTAACACTTGAGCCATTCTTTTGCCTACCAAAATGAAGTTTAATGCTTAAAAATTAACTACAGCCCACTCCCCTTATTCATACAAGAACACAGAATTGAATTTTGCCATCCTCAAGACTAGGCAACATCATCTGCAAAATTTCAGTTCATGCAACAGAAACACCTAGCAAGAAGGAACTACAACAGAGCACCGCGCGCGCGCACGTGCGCTCTCACTCTCGCTCTCTGAAATGGTGTTCTTACACCCAACAGAAGTAATACTACTGCTACATCCCCAAGGATGGATTCATGGAGAGAGTATAGTGGGGGGGGGTACAAAAAATAGCAGCCCATTTCCAGGTACCTGGGGCAAAGGTTAGCAGTGGCTTTCTTTCCTTAACTTGGGTAGGAAAGCGAGAGACATGGAAAAAGCTGTCTACATATTTTTTTGTGCTGTGAAGACAGAAGATATATTATATTAACACTTAGGCAGAAAATGCCAGAGCCAAGATTCATAAGGTGACACAGAAGAAATGCTACAACCAGCTATGGTACTGACTTTGCTCTACAATCCCTGTGGAGATGACATTTGGTTAATGAATGAATATAAGAATGGAAACCTAACACTAAAACATCCATCCTTTCATTAATCCACAGAGCAGCACTGGTAGTATTCAAACTATTTTTCAGCACTAACAGCAAGAGCAACCACTGATAGAGTAAAGCTCCTTCACTGCACTGATCACAAATAAAAGTTCCAATTCTCTCTGAAAACCCTCACCCGAGGAATACGGACTGCCTTGTTGCCAAATATATGTATATACAGATATATATTTTAGGAGCTTGCTATCTGGGACAAAAAAATACCCATAGGTAGGATCCAGGAGAAAACAACCTTTCAGAAAAGAAAAGGAAAGGAAAAAATCCCACACATTTTCCACTCTGCAGTTTTATCTACCAAGAACTAGGAAAATAAAAATTACACTTTTTCAGAACTGAAAAGAAGCTTCTGAAAGACAATATTTTCTAGAACACGTAAAAATAGAAGAGAGATTAATTAAGGATGGAGGAGTAAAATATCCCCTAGTCCATGAGAATTGTTAGTATATTCTCAACAAGAAAAAAAATTATCAGTTTCTAGCAATAAACAAGCAGCAAGGTAAGTAAACCCTTCCTGCTGCTTGATGGCACTGCTGAGCATCACTAGGAGAAACCCAGGCACCCCAATAACACCCAGTAAGCCCTGCCATGGAGGAGACACCACTTTGGAAGATGTTCACATGCACATGGCAACAAACACCAGCTTCAGGCCATGGATCTTTAATATAATGATCACAGTGACCTGGGTGTGTTTGTACATGTAATCATATATTTCAACTGGCACTACCTGAAATAAACCATTTGGTTTTGGGAAAGTAGTACATATCCCAATTGTATTTACCAGTTCTACAATTTTCCGAGTCATGAGCAAAAGGTATCACCTGGTGTGAGGATTCAAACAGGTTGTGAGCACTGGGGGAAACATTAAGGATTCAAAGAAAAGTACACTCAACCACACAGACTTGACTGGCTCATTTAGATCCAAGCAAACATGCGAGGTGCAGGATTGCTTCCCACACACTTTAGGAAAAAAATTCCAGGCTTCACAGGAATTCCTGGCTCATCCTGTGATCTGGTGGCCAGCTTTTTCAAAAGTTCTTTATAAAAGCAAGAAATTATCTTATTTGCTTTTTTATGTAGAGAGTAGGCCCACAGACTTCATCAAAACTATAATTAATAATAGTGAAATTTGCTTCCTGACAGCACAGACTTCTTTAAAGAAAATGGTTTTATCTTGTTTTATTTTAAAGGCATCAAAACATGAGAGGTTTTACAGTGGCAGTGATTATTGTCTTGTAACATTTCAACACAGCAAGCAGCAAGATTATTTTGCATACAAATTGTCACTACAAACCCATCTATACACAGGAAGCATCTGTGTGACACCAGGTAGCACACATCAGCAATAGAAGTAAAAAAGGAATCAAGGGTAATTCCCTTCTGTAGGAAAGAGGACAGCACAACCACTACACCTAGTCACATAATAAGGACTCCATACTAGGAAGGGGAGAGAAGAAATCAAAATTAAGTTCAAACTTGCAAGCTCAAATACTGCCCCTCTGATACTAGAGGTCATCTCTTTTTCCTGATACAAAAGTTCAATCCCTCAAACCTGTACTATCGTAAAAATGCCATTTGGGAATTCAATGCACACCCACTCAAACATACAGGAATACTAACACAAGCCAAAATGGCCTCTTTATATTTCACAAGGAAGAGTGAAAATTATGAGTTATCATATGTATAGGCAATGATTATTGACCAAGTAAAACATAATATTGAAACAGTATTTAGACAATACAAATTCTGTTCTGTCTTGCTGAAATTGCTATTCTATCATTTCATAATTGATCTTATGTCAAGTTTTTTTTATTTTGTTGGGATTTGATCACTTTGTATTTGTAGTTACTGATCACAGTACAAGGAGTTTCTTCATCAACGAGTTAGCTTTCTGTAAGAAAGCATCTTTTCAGTAGAGGTGGGGAAGAACAGTAAATTAAGCAGTCTATTGCTGAAAAAAAAATTCACAGTTTTCATTGACTGCAGATTTTTATTTCTGGCTTCATACTACCAGAAAGCCGGATTCTGCAGTCAGCTATTCTGGCACATATTGTAAAAAACCATTACTTCCAAAAACAGAGGGGGAGAGAGAGAAAAAAATTAGTGGAGTTATTTTAGAGTGGTTGAATTCAGTTGCCTTACTTTAAATTTACTAACAATCAATCCTGTAGACTTCAGCAAAACCATAATTAAAAGACAATGAAAGTTGCTTCCTGACAGCAGTCATCTTTGAAGAACATGGTTTTATCTGCTTTTATTTTAAAGGTATCACAATATAAGAGGTTTCAAAGTGGCAGTGACTACTGTTAAAATATCTCAACATGGCAAGAGAAAGTATTCTGCATACAAAGCTATAAACATACTCGTACCATGACAGCTGCCCTTATTATAAGAATAAGACTCAAACCATAGCAGATGACTACCCCCTCTAAAAGAGAAGAAAAAAAAAAAAAAAAAGCAGCTTTCCTGACAGTTTTTTTCCTCTAAGCAAAGCTTTTTTCTTTGCCATTGAATACAAAACAGAAGAATCAACCCATTCAGTAAATTCATACTGTGGGAATGCTGACTTTAATGGACTAGTTGGAGGAAAGACGTCAAAGAATGAAAAGCTGCATATAATTTATTGTACCAATTTAAAAATGTACCATATTAAGGCAACATAAAAGTTGCTCATTTTTATGTTTTTCCATTAAAGGCTCATGCACGCTATTCTTGAACCAGCGACTCGTTAAAAACTCCAGGGAAGGAACAAAGCAGAACAATAAATATTAAGCACATGATTTTTCAGCAAGTTCTGTGTTGGTTAACTCTGTTTTAAGTTTTCCATCAGGAAAGAATTGTAACTAATACCACCACTAAGGAGGAGGTTGCATTCTTGGTAGCAACTTGTAGGAGAACCAGACAACACAAAGGTCTGCCTAAACCAAGAGCTAAGACTCCA